>NW_017306487.1:647907-682559 GCF_000935625.1 Nanorana parkeri
TCGCGCTAAGCGGCCATCTTAGCGTAGCCCGCGCATGCGCCAGCCTTCCCATCTGCTGTCAGTCTTGTTCATTGCCTGTCCTATTCTCTCTCACCTGTATCTGATCTCCCAGCAATCTACTATTTATGCATCTGCCGTTGCCTAGGGGATTACCGTACAATTCATTCAACATGTCCTGCAGTTCCTCTGAACTTCTATTTCACTCAGTTTTGATGTCCTGATTCATTTAGGCTTCTGACTTCTGGTATCTGCCTGTTACATTGTCAATGTTTTCCCCATCCTGTTGCTTATTCCCTTGTGTAAAGCTTAGTTTTTGTCTGTTTAGTGCTGTCCACGTGAAGCTGTCTGTACACTGGATAGAAATCTATTCCATGTGTTTGTGTCTGAGCAGTCTAAATTAGTCATTTTTTGAGTCTCCTTATTATATGTATTCAGATTGGCTCAGTCTGCAGAGAAAGATATATGACTCATGCAAATATTCTGGATAAGTTATGAATCAGCCATTCTCTTGGTTCATTCATCCCTAGCCTTTGAGTTTGTGCACGCACTGTGCAATTATTATTTGTTAGCATTCTGCTTGTCTTAGTATATATAAAACCCTGTATGTACTTTACCCAGCCTCGTGGGTTTCTGTCCAGCCTCAGCATTAATAATGCAATCAATGGGGAAAAGTGTATGGTCAGCTTTATCCTAGCCTTAGTTTGTATACCTGGCATTTGTGCCTTGTGTTACTCCCTTTCTCTGATTTTCTTTTGATTCTCATTTTAGCAGTTCAGTTTTTATCCCATATGTTATTCTGTTGACCTCTTACCACTGCTGACTGTCTGGATTTGACTATTGGCTTTCCTTGTTGAAAGAATGATTTGATAATATAATACCGGTCCTCTTTAGAAATATATGTTAAAAGTCAAAAAAGTATTAAAATGAGTATTCAGTAGATTTTCAGTCTATGTCTGCTTTTTGTTTATCTGTATTGTACTCTGCACTTTTCTTATGGTATAGTGGAACTTGCCGTTAGTGATAAGAGTTATCTATGACTAATGTTATATGACTCCAAAATGTGTCTGTTTATCTATTTGTCAAGACACTGCCTCTTTTCAGTATGTGCTTATATGGTACAAAGTTTAAATGTTGATTCAGCTTTCTATACAATATAAAAAACTCAGAAGCTGTTCCAATAAACTGAACATAATTTTGAATCAGCCTGCTTGTGTTTGGTTCATTTCTGTGTTCCCCGAGGCCTCGAGAAGAAGGAATCAGAATCCCCCAGCCGTGTGCTCAAAATTTACTTTCACTTGTGAACCCTGGTCTTGTTTGACCTCATTTGTGCCATAACTACCTGTTTAGTTTTGATCTCTTGTCTGTCTGAGACTTCACTTTGTCTGAGCCCCTGGTATAGTGTCGCTCTTCTGGTACTGACCGTTCTCTGCCTGCCATAAGGGAAAGTCAACGCCGTCCAAACTTGATAGCTTCTAAATATGGATGAAACATAATGAGGGGAACTTATCAAAACTGGAGCAACTGTGCATGGCAACCAATCAGCTTCTCTCTTCAGCTTGTTCAGTTAAGATTTGAAAATGAAAGAGAGAAGCTGATTGGTTGCCATACACAGCTGCTCCAGATTTTGTCTGCTCCAGTTTTGATAAATTCCCCTCAATGAGATTCCCCCAAATGTTGGCTAGCTTGGTAAATGCAAAAAGCCCTAGTCTTGAACTTCTGTCTGTCTAATTTATGAATGCTATCGCTCTGCCTGTCTATCTCCAAAATTTTCAATCATGGTTCGCATAGGTCTTCTTATGAATACTGTACGCATAAATATTTTATTGCCAAAATACATCATTAATATTTAATGTAACCATTGGATCTAAAGAGTCATATATTTATGTAGCTTCATGAGAGACTGTCTTACATGAAGATTAAACATGCTAGAAAACACTGATGTATAAAGGAGGAAAGTGACATGTCTCTGAGGTTAGTGCTGTTTTTGCCAGAATGAATATGAGCATCTTAAATTTAAATCTTAGAGCAGACAGGGCATATTATTAGTGCCTGCTGTGAGATGTCTGCTAGACTGTCTGCCACTGTGCTGTGCGTAGAGATAACTCTTCTCAGCACAGTGTGTCAGCTGAGTCAGTTCTTGCATTCCGGCCATGAAGAGAGACAAGGCAGCATGTATTTGTTGGTGTCCAACATGTTTTACCTCTTACTACTACTTCTTGTGCGAGGCCTACAGGGTGTTAATCATTTAGCCTCAGAAATTACTTCTGATCAGAATTTAGTCCTATTATAATGTCTATGTGTTTCATGTGTTATTGTTTTTAACATCACAACACAAATGACAAGCCTCCACAACAAAGACGATAGGAGGCACCTAGACTATAGCCCCTAAATAGAGATGAGCTGTTATGGAACAATACCTAAAAACATCCATAGACTGCTTCCAGACAGTAGGATCGGATAGCACATCTATCAACTGGTAGGTTCTTCTAAGCCAAATCTTCCTGTCAATACCAATGGAAAAGGAAGAAGAAGGATAGTGGTACTGGCAGATACCACCAGTGCTGTTATCTTGGGGGAGAGGGGTGAGGGGGGGGTGTTAAACTGTAATGATTAAAAAAAATCTACCTGTTAATACCAATGGAAAAGGAAGTAGAAGGATAGTGGCAGATACCACCAGTGCTGTCATCTCAGGGGGGGGGTCAACAATGCTTGATGTGTTCTATGCAGTTGTTCTGCCATTTTCTGAACATCAAACTAGATATTTCAGTGGTGACATACCATGCAGTGAAGGGCTTTGATTGCATACGAGCTGCATCTAATTGTTAACACATCATAGACAACTGGACCATTCACACTGAAGCACTGCATATGTTCCATGTTACAGTTCATAGCAAAATAAAAAAGAAAAGAAACAATATATTGCATAATTTCCCATAGAACATTAAAAATGAAAGCTAAGCATTTTCTAACATCCAGAAACCATTCATGGTAAGGCTTCATTCACAGGTGCGATTTGGTATTCCTGTGTCAGGAACTTGTGATCTGATGCAGCAGGAATTCCAAATATTCCATTTACAAGCGGCAGCTGTCACCTATTCAAGTTCAAGTTCAAGATCGGATGACAGCAGCTGCATTTGAAAGTGGCAGAAGGCTGGCAAATGTAATTGTATGTCACCTGAGCATTAACCTGAACGGGTGACAGCTGCCGCTTGTAACGGAAGATTTGGAATTCCTGCTGCAGGAGATCGCAAATTTTGACACAGGAATACCAAATCGCACCAACCTGGTAGGTGTGAATCTAGCTTTAGAGTTTTTCATCACCCACAGGGACCATGGGGAACAAACGTAGCCACCCTCCAGAAGGAAGGACATTGTCAGCACCAATTCAGAGATGATTTGAGGATCTAAACCTGAGTGATACCCAAATAAGCTACATTTTTAAATATAATTTCAAGGGTACTTGAATGCATTTGCAAGATTTGTCACTTCAGGGGTAAAAAGTAATACTTTCTTTCAGCATAATAGAAATAAATAACAGTATCTACAGTCAGGGGCGTCCAGAGGAGCAAACCTGAGAGAGAAAGTTGTCTCTCAGTTATGCTCCTCTGCTCATTGGGCGGGTGCAATAGCCAGCCTACTATTGGCTTTTGCAATTTGAAATAGACGAGGGACGCCGTGGGGGGTGAATGGTAAAGGCGGCACCCCAGGTATCAGTGCGCCTTAGACGGCAGCCTAGTTTGCCTAGTGCAGGGGTAGGCAAACTTGGCTCTCCAGCTGTGCTGAAAATACAAATCCCATCATGCTTCTTTCTATACGGTAAAGGAAGAGATAAATTAATAATTTAAGAGTGAAGAAATATTAGTTCTTATTTTTAATAGTGAAATACAGTTGTAATAGAAGAAGGTAACTAAATTAAACATTCCTTGTTAAATCTTAAGCCCAAAAAAGTTTTGTTCTGCTCAAACCAAAGTCTGTAAAGTTGACTTAGAATATGATACTTTTTCTTGGGACTCTGCAATAGTGTATTTTGTCACATGTTTTCTATTTAACACATAAAAAAATCAGACGTGGTAGCAATAGTATCTGTATTTATGACCTTACCTCAAATTTCTTGTCATAGCAGTTACACCGTGTGTCTAAATATGACTGAGTAGCCCAATAGACTCCATTATTTGACCATGCCACCCAGTCCACTCTGCAATCTAACAAACCTGGTCAGACTCTCTTCTCTTACTCTCCAATATAAGTCTGTGTGTGAATAGTTCTGATGAGGGGTATGGCTGTTACTCAATTACTGTATGTCAACATACAGCACTGCAGTGAGAGAACAGGAAGTGCATTTCCACTAATGGAAAAAGGATATTTCAAGAAATTTCCAAGCAAAAACCAGATAAAAATCAATTAATTAAATGGTTCAGAACCACAAAATGTAAAAACGGTGCAAGACATCCAATGGAGTTTAAAAAAAAACAACATAGCCTTTAGTCACAGTACAAACATGTAGCAAAACCTGCTTGTACAGTAATTCTGTCATGAGGGAAACATAGGTCAATTGCTGACCTCCTTAAGAAAATTGCCTGGCTGGTATGTTGACCCACTGGCTGCAATGCTTTCTAATGCACTAACCTTTAATAGGAAAACCCATAAGTCTTATAAGTCTAAAATGATTTCATACTTGTTCTAGAGATTGAAGTAAGAAGGTCAGCTTGACAATGAGGCAATTAGCATTTTCAAAAAGGGAGGCCAGGAATGGCAACTTCCATGTTCTTCTCACAACAGGTTTAAACGGTCACTTTAAAAATGAACCGGCAATTTACACCTGCGAAAGAGTTCTGGTAGAAAGGATCTAAAAAAAGATTAATGCATGTAAGCACTCGCCAACGAGTTAATCTTTACTTACTTAACAGATGGCAACAAAGGGCCTGTGACCTACTCTTCATGGTATCATCTGCTCCTTCTTGTCCGCTAGTTTACTCGTCATACTGTCTAGATAAAAAAAGAAAAATGGAAAATTCACATTAGCATTTTGAACATTACTTTAGGAAATTTAGCAACTCTCTGTGTGTTCTATTCGTAAATGAACAGTGTGCTGTCAATTTGCCTAATGCAACTCTTGGTTCATCTTGGTTTACAAGTTAATGTGGGCTTTTTTAGGGTTTATATATTTTTTACAATTGTTTAATGAAGAATAAGAAAATGTATCTTATTGACTCACACACATTTCACCCTTTCTTAGTCTAAATTAAAGTGTATAGTAAAAGAAAGGTGTGCTAAGGGCATCGGGTTCAATTCTTTTTCACCCAATTTTCTTTTCTGTGGCATTGTACTCAGGACATTAGGTACATAAAGAGCTGATGGTAAAAGAAAAATGTTTTGAAGCAATGGCAGAAAGCCCTGAATTACAAAAAGCACACATAGCACATATACGTAGCATATAGAGCAACAGCAACTGGAATAACTGGGTTCAAGATAACCACTGTAGATGCAGCTGTCCCACAGAATAACTTCTTCTTTTTGGTAACACAAGGTCGATCATCTTCTTTAAAGCACAACTCCAGACAAACATTAAAAAATAAAAAGAAATAGCCCAATAAAAGATAAAAGGAAAAAAGCAGCTTTTGCTGCAATATTCACCTTTAAGCCAGAACTTTACCCCATAATACTTATTTTTAACCACAAGATGCCCCTGTCTCATGGCCAGCATCATTCAACCTACTTCCTCTGAGCCCAGGTCATCCTCGACCTGCCCCAGCATGTCACTGGACAGTGAAAGAGGAAGGACCACAGGAGTAGAATTTATTAAAACTGGAACAGTTAGAATCTGGAGCAGTTGCCCATAGTAATCAATCAGCTGCTCTCTTCAGTTTATTCAGTTAAGCTTTAAAAAAGATAGATTGATTTGAGGATCTACAGCTGAGTGATACACAAAAAGGCTACATTTTTGTTAATAGTTAGGGTGCTTGAATGTATTTTTAAGATTTAACTCCTAAGTTTAGTGTCGCTTCAATTCCATAATTCAAGTTCATAACAGTTGGTCATAATCCATCCCTTCACTCTTATTTTAATAACCAGTGCAGACATTGTCACCGTCAACGTGATTTGAAATTTTACTAGGTGTGCAAAGGGTGATGGGGATTTCATTAAAAGGAATACTTCATAGAAATGATAGTAATGGGGTAAATTTGAATATATCTTTTTTTATTTTTTGATATATTTTTCAAAAAAATAATATTATTCTTAGTATGTAATGACAATAAGAATGTTAACAAAAACCTTCACTATTTCTATACATAAAGCTCTTACAAAATCCAAATACAAAATGGCAAAATACATATAGTTATAAGCTTCAATGTCTTCTAGCTCATGGTTTCTAATCTAAAAAAAATGGATTATAGTTATGCATGGTAGAACACATTCCTAACCAAGAAGAACATATTGGTATCTTCCATAAGGTCATTTAAATGATAAATGTGACTTATTTGATGCTACTGAGCTGAGTTTTATTTGCTTTGCTCCTCAAATGACAATCAATTCCTGAGCTTATATACCATGGTGTTGAACAGAGGAAAACCCATTTAATAGATTATTGAATGTGGTCATGCTTTGTAAATGCTTTGTACTTACAAGGGCAAGCATAGATCAACAGATCAAATTACTAAATGGTTACTTGATTGATACCTGAATGTTTTTTTTTAGACTTTATTAATACAAATTTAAAGGAGAACTATGGGGTCAGTGTTTTTCCCCATAGTTCTCCTTGGGGTAACGGGAGGACACAAACTAGCGTCCTCCCGTCACCCTAAGCTCAGTATACCGCGAGCTACAGCTCGCGGTATACTGAGACGCCGCACCTGGAGCGGATCCCGACTTAGATGACGGGATCCGCCCAGCTGCGTGAGTGACAGCTGGCTCTGCCTATCTAGAGGCAGAGCCAGCTGTACCCGCCCCCTCTCCCGTCCGTTCCGCCAGTCAGCGCTGGCAGATCGGAGCGGGGAGAGGGGAATCCAGCCCCTCCCCCTGTCACGGCAGAGACCCGTGACAGGATCGAGAGGTGAGGGAACCCGGTATGTTTTCCCTCACCTCCCGATCTACTGAGCCGACCTGTGACAGTCTCATTGTCACAGGTCGGCTTAGAACTATGACGTGAGTGGAAATCACTCATGTCATAGTTCTCCTTTAATAGAAGAAAGGGACCTCATGATTATAATGATGTGGTGCATATATCACTGTATACAGTATATTAGCTATCATCTAAATATACAATATAAACACTGAATGCTTCAACATAATCAAACAAAGCTAAACTAAAACTAGCCATATATGCAGCAATAGGATCATTTGGAAAAAGGCTGGCCCTTTGATGTGCCTCATTCCACCTCAAAAAACCCTCTAACATTTAGTGGGGGGAATCTATCAAAACTGGAGCAGACAAAATCTTGAGCAGTTGCCCATGGCAAGCAATCATCATCTCTCTTCAGTTTGCTCAGGTAAGATCTGAAAATGAGACAGATAAGCTGATTGGTTGCAGTGCAAAACTGCTCCAGATTTTGTCTGCTCCAGGCTTGATAAATTCCCCCCAGTGTGTGTTAAGATACCTATTGAATTTGAGTGCTGGAGTATCAATAGAGGATTACAGAAGTTTGGATGCAAAAATTCCAACCTACTATTTTGCTGGTGATGACGTCAACAGACCCCTACATGTGGATGTGGTTCTCAAGATAATATCATAGTGCTATTTCAATATAGACAGTAGATGACTACAATATTGTACACAAGCTGCAGTCTGTGCTTTAAGCTGGTCATAGATTGTGCCAATTTCAATTTTTTTAAATCACATTTTCAGACAAACAGTGATGATGGCCATCACTGTTTACGTATTCTGACAGCGGCGCGCCACAAAGGTTAAGGCCACTAAGTCGGCAGTGAGAATATTAGGAACTAGTGTAAACCAATCCACCTCAACGCACACACAGACCAATTCTATTCTTCTTATATGGTAGAGCAATTCATGTGACTTCCACCTACCCTGGAGAATCATACATCCTAGAGGAAGACCGGAGATTCATGCATCCTGGAAATGTTATGACTTCCTCTGTCTCTACAAAACATGACCCCTGTATTTGATTTGAAAAACATGGTATATGCAAGGTAACTGAACCCCAGGCAAAACATTTTAATTTTTTCTTATTTCGGTTTACTAAGCAGAAGGGTTGTTAGGTTGTAATTGCTACAACAATAAACTGGCCTCACGAAGAACGTTTAATCCATTTACTGAACAAAAACCAAAATCTATACTCACAAACAAGTGTAAAATATTGCGCATATAACAGCTAAACCTGTACCAGGCAGGAGAAAAGCATTGAGCAGGCAAATTTCCACAGCACACCTATAGCGTCCACACAGCAGGTTGTGTAATGGCTGATGCATTTCTGGGGTCCCAACCCTTTTCATAAGAGCCATGGGTTTTAATTGTTGTTTGTGCCCCTCCCTCCCCTCCCCCCCCCCATTTTACCTCTAGATCTCTCCTGGTAACAAATTTCAAAGTTTAGATTATCAATCACTTTCTCTCAAAGTGGCAATAGCCCCCATGAATAAAATTGCTAGAGTTTCTAACTCTGTTTAGGACTAGACACTATTTTTGGGTAGTTCCCTTTTAATCCTGAGCCTAGTAAATGATCATACAGTATGTACACTTTACCATGCTACATACAATTGCGTTTTTACCCCTCTGTGCATCCTGTCACTGATTTTCCTTTCTTCTCGTGTCTAGGTGGTCCTTGGCACCATAGCAGATACATACTTATACATAGGGATACATATATGTAAATGGTATATGCAATTGTTGATATACTTGTTTCTTAGTGTCACAGCTTTCACCAGCACTTACTCATCTATTGTTTTAAATTTTGCTGACACATTAAGAATTAAGTTTGAAATATTAAGAATTTGTTCTACAAGCAATGCACCATAATTTATACAATGTGGTAGTTTATTGGTGAGATTTTCACTTAGGTGTGAGCAGCTTTATAGGGTTATTTATAGACACATTGTTTCAAGTGCCAAAGATTTTCCTTTTTTGATATTTTACTTTATTGTTACCTATTTTGTATTGATATTGTGCCCATGTATAGTATACGATTTAACATGGTTATTGCTGCTATTGTTTGAACTAAACTTCCATTGCAGGGCTTTTTTCCCCTATACAACAAATGCCCACTTTACAGTACTGGTGTACCGGTGAGTGTTTGGTCTATTTCAGGGCAGGTCACTACTTGGGGGTGGGAAAAGGACACATTTATCCTGCAGCTCTCTAGGGAATAGAACTACACAATTCTATAAAAATTTACCACAATCACTAAGACCTTGCAAATCTGATTTATTTCACACATCCTGTCCTACCATGATTGTCTGAAGTTTTATGTACAGCTCTTGCTGTATGCATCACACACTGTGCTTCATTGTATGTTTTTAGAGTGGTCACCATGCTGGAGAGGTTGCAGGGGTGTATAGTATGCACACAAATGGCAGTATGTTCTGAGCAGTTGAAGGAGTCGTAGGAGGATGTGTTCATGTGTGACAAAATTTGTCACATACCAATGCATTGTTTTGAGTGTGAGAGTGTGCATCCTGTGCATACGTCTCTGCTATACATTTGTCTTTTACAGTCTTTTGCATTTTGTTCATTGTCCCCCAGATTAAAGACATAATAAGTAGGTATTACTCATTATAACAAACCCTTTAGTCACTGATTACAATGAGATTTCTTTAATGAACCGAGAGAAGAATCCAGGCTATGCTCTCATACATTATTATTCCTAATAGAATATTCTGAAGGGCTGCACATTAAAGAGTAGGATAAAGTGCATATATTGTGCTTGTTTACACATGGCCAAGTAAAGCAACAGACCAAATAACAGCATAAAATATAGAATTGGCATAGTACATGATTTCTCACAATTAAAAAGGATTTAAGTGAAGCAAATAAACAAGGTACTAATGTTCTCCAGTACAATTTGACACCGAAGTCAGAACATTTCCCCCATTTACTTTATAGTATATCTAAAACCATAACCTTTTATTTTAATTTTGATGAGTAGAAAGGGTTAAAACCCAATGTTAGCCATGTATGTCCCATTATGGAGATTCCCCTTAACTATGTGCCCTATGGACACAACAACAACTAAGAGGAAATCCCTTTAAAGTGTGGGAAATGCCCTTTTAGACAGTTCTTACCAAAACAATTGTCCCCAATGGAAGATTTGCTTTCTATTCTTGCTCTGTGACAACTCAAAATTTGGAATTTCTCACTCACTTTTACTGTCACCAGTGAATCTCCCAAATGGGGGTACACACAGCAATAAATACCTGATAGGGGTTCAACCCCTCCCCCTCCCATTTAAACCTATATAAAAATGTGGGTTTTAGATACATTTAGACCTACATTGTATGTAATTCTCTGCAGAATACACATAAACAGCATAGAAGGTCAGCAGGAATGTGCTTTCTAAACCCTGTGCTGTGTACCTTGCTCTTTTCTTTTGCTTTCTTGATATCCATATCTAAACTACCAAGGCAGGTTTTAAATAGACTGATGATGACTATGAGAAATGGCTTGTTAAAGGGATCTTTTTACATTTGACTGGTGACAAATATTTGGTCCTATGGTCAATGCTGTCACCAATATTATCAATTCAGCACTCTTTATTGAAGAGTGACTTTGGATTGTATGGTATTTGATTTTTACACAAGTTTCATTGGAATCTCCCAAATGAGGGCATTGACAGCAAAAAAGTTGCCAGAGTTGCCAAACGTTTTGCACTATCCAAAGGCTTTAAGAGGTGGTCACCCATGCACAGGAATGGATTTGACATGATCCCAATTTGTATATTGGATGCATCATGCTCAACAAGGAAAAACCACACCACATGGAATCTAAGATGATGGCAAAAGTTGCCGAGATACAGCATATACTATCATTCCTTTGCTACATACTGTATATGAAACATGTAAAAGCATCATATAAAAGCAGTATTTGTTTTACAAATACAGTAAATAAATGTATCATTGCATTAACCTGTGTTACTCTTTTACAAACTTTATACTTGCTTACAAAGTATTCCTGATGGAAACACTCAACACAAATCTGTTCAGAACTGTATCTCATGTTTCCAGTATGTAAGAAATCCTCTTTGAAATGTTTTATAGGTACAGTATTTTTCCAAAAATGTCTTATTTTTGTAAACCTTTATCAATACAACATCCACAGACAGCCAAGTACTTCCGAAATATGTTAATATTTGCATGACTAATGAACTGCTTCTGATTACAACATATGCAAATGTGCTTAATTTTAAATCTGGTTAGATTGCTTTCAAACCTTTCATCCCATCACATAAAAGGAAGAAAACACCAGTTCTGTGGAGCTCATACTCATTCCCTATTCTCTTTCAGAAGGATGCATTCTTGGATAATTGCTAGAGAAGACACAAAATTGCAAAACACGTTTTGAACATTCAGAAACACTAAACTGGCAGAATTAATTTACTGTATAAAATATCCCATGTGTTTCAAAAATCAGCATAGCAAGTCTCAAGTAATCAATTAAAAACAGATCTGTTAAGAATTTAATTTTGTACATATTAAACACATTTACTGTTACCCAGCACATAAAAATATATTTTATTATATATTCTAATTGGCATGATAGAGGATATTTAAGATGATTTACTGGCTGTGGTAAAGACTTTTCATGGTTTTGTTTTTTTACCCCAACTCCCAGCAGCATAATACTTGACAGAGTACATATAACTACAGCAGTCATTTAGCCAAAGTACCTTACGTTCTTATGAGCTTGTCACAATCAGGAAAACATGCAGATTCTGTGGACAGTTTGGCCGGAAGCCAGTGACACTACCAGTAGGTTTTTTGGTGGAAACCTCAGCACCGTAGGGGGACCCATGCTGTCACAGGCAACACATTTTCATGGCATTTAAACCCAGGGCACCCGGTTTAAATAAACAGGTCAAACTTCTTGGCAATGGCACTGCTCCTGCTGCTTATGGAAGGGGCAGTCCAACCAAAACTGTTTTACTTTTTGATAAATACTGAGTTAAAGTATATCTTTTGTTTTGGATAGAATGTAGAAGGTTTAAAACCCCTTTTAGTCCCAGTGAGAATGGTCACAAGGACAAACAGAGAAGGTAAAACTCCACAGTGGGACACATACAGCAATACAAACCTTCTACATACTGTTTCTCACTCTTACCCAAAGTAAGTACAGAAGGGAGCACAGCCAAAGCGGGCACCATGTATATCCAATTAAAGAAACAGCCAGCGCTCCTTAAACACTATGGGGATATTTATAAAAACTGGAGCAGACAAAAACTTGAGCAGCTGTGCATGACAAACAATCAGCTTCTCTCTTCAGTTTGTTCAGTTAAAATTTTGAAAATAAAACAGAGACGCTGATTGGTTGCCATGCACAGCTGCTCCAGTTTGATAAATTATCCTCTGTGTATTAAAACAGACGTATATATTGTATTTATATATCTATGTGGAAGCTACACTGTCCCATCAAGGCCCCTCTATATAGTGTGGTCCCTAACTCTAATCTAACAGAGATCCCACCCTGGGATGTACACAGTAATATATATGCTACTAACACCTCTAACTGGCCTGACAATTCTGTAACTGTCAAATAATATAGATTCCTGGTACAACATGCAGTGTAATGCAAAATTCTTAAGGTGATTCCCCTAAAGAATTAAATAGCAAAGACAACAACATGTATGAAACTATGAACAGCCAGTTGCTCCCCGTATGCCCACCAAAATAATCTTGCCTCCTTGGTCCCTGGTCTTTACTGTTCTATAGTTCTATGTTCTGTAGACTTCATCACTCTGGGGTCTATTCACAAAAGGGTGAAGAGTTTGGAGAAGGCAGGAGAAGTGAACAATCTAGGACAACATAGCTGATTTGGAAAAATTCTCCTATTCAGTAGACATGTGCGATTCGTTTCGTTCCGAATCGAAATTCGGACGAATAAAAACTCTTCACCATTTGTGAATAGACCCCTTTCCTCTTTCCTTTTCCACAGCCTTCCTCTCCAGTTCTCCAACCCAAATAATTAACTATTTTAATATGTTTTGAATACATAATGCACATCTTTAATCATAAGCATCTAATTTATCAAGACTTCTGTTGTAATTATCACATTTATAATCTCTGTAACCTTCTATCATCACTTTTACAAATTGTCTTTATTGCATTTCCCTTTTGTTACACTATTTAATATTTATTTCAATAAGAATCACTAAAAGAAAAATAACACCTTTCATCTGTTTTGACACATGAAATGGGACATGGTTTTTCTGTTTATTATGGTGAGATATTAACTCTGATATTAATCCTTTAATTGTATTTTTATATAATGCTCTGTATTACTATGTGTACTTGGCATGGTTTTACACATGATTATATTTTTTAACAGAGGTAATGTGGCAACTAGGCAAAGTAATTCTGTTAACTCTTTATGAATGGTCTAACAATGTGTTCCCATTTATATTTTATTTATCTGAATAATTAAAATATATTCTATTTGAGGAGGAAAAGAATAAATAGTTTAAAAGAAGATTGTCCCTTGTAGATTAAGCTTTAAAAAGATTCAAGGTTCAATTGACTACTAACATCAGGGAAAGAAAGCATCTGAACAAGGCAATTCAAACCTAAAGTACATTCACCATTTCTATTAGAGATAATGAAGCACCTGTTCTTCATCTGACATCTCTACAGGGGCGGAACTAGCGGCGGTGCAGCTGCCCCAGGGCCCAAGGCTCGGGGGGCCCATTGACAGGGGAGGAGGTGGAGCCCAGGGCCCAGCAGCGCAAGTCAGGTGGGAGAGGGGGCTGGGCCCCAGCAGAGCCAGTCCAGCAGCGGAGGAGGCTAGGGCCCAGCAGCACCGGTCCGGTGTGTCTCTGGCGGCCAGCCCACCTGAGACAATGCAGAGCCCACTATAGAGAGTCTCAGGTGGACTATGCAGGATCTATGGTGGGCTCTGCAGGGTCACTCTCAGTTGGACTATGTGGGGTCTCAGGTGCGTTCTGCAGGATCTCAGGTGGGCTGTGCGAAGCCTGAAGATGGTCCTGAGTCCAGTGCATTACTTAGTCCAGATTCCAGTGCGTTACTAAGTCTAGAGCATTACTAAGTCCTGAGTCCAGTACGTGACTAAGTCTAGAGTCCAGTGCGTTACTAAATCCTGAGATCAGTGCGTTTCTAAGTCCAGAATCCAGTGCGTTACTAAGTCCTGAGACCAATGCATTACTAAGTCCACAGTCCAGTGCGCTACTAAGTCCAGAGTCCAGAACGCTACTAAGTACAGAGTCCAGTGCATTACTGAGTCCTGAGTCCAGTGGGTTATTAAGTCCTGAGTCCAATTCATATACTGTTTTGCATTGCTGTATAATGTATTGCTGGGATTGGTAGTCCCCCTACAAGCGGTGCCATTCTGCATTAGAGTGTAAGCTCCTCTATACAGAAACTAATGTGATTGGTTTAGTGTTCTTTGTACAGCACTGTGGTATATGTCAGAGCTATACAAATGTATAATAGTGTGAGACTGTGGGGGGACAATAGAGTGTAAGCTCCTCTGGTGCGGAGACCGCCGGGGGGGGGGGTTTGGGGGGCCAGTGAGATCCCCCTCCTCCCCCCCCCTTCCCCTTGGGAGGGAAGGCCCAAGATAAAATCTTGCACCAGGGCCCTTTGTTCCTTAGGTCTACCACTGCATGCCTCAAAAGTAAATTTTGTTGCCACGGTATTGACTGAATCCACTACGATTAGACACCCAAATTACATAGGAAAACAACCGCTTTGTTCCCACGGAAGTGTCACATGAAAATCACCATGAGGAATGTAAACCAAAAATGCAATAATTCCCTTTTATGTAGGCATCTCAAGGGATTTTCCTAATGTGGTTGTAACTAAAGCTTTTCTGCTCCGGAATTTACTTCCTCCAAGTGAACCTTTGTGACACGGTCCTCACTAATATGTTCAGGAGACATTTTGAAGACCATTTTTGTGAAACAAGCTCTTTGCATGATACACCAGTTAATACTGTTAACCTTTACCTTTCTGCTTCCCCATCTCAGATAAAAGGCATAGATTTTAAGGTGTCACCTTAATTAGAGGCTATTTCAATTCCTTTCAAGCACGGCAAATACCACAAGAATATAAATCTAAAGCTGCAGAACAGAAGCATTTACGTTTGGTATTTCTCCCTTTTTAAGATAACTAAATCATTTTATGTGTGGTCCCCTTTCTTCTCTGATGCTCTCCTGGGATTCTTCATTCTCAATAAATGCATTAACTTGGCTATGCAGCTACATACACCATTTAAAAAAATAGGCTGCCATTGCTGACCTCCTTTTGGAAATGCTTGTTTCCTGGCTAATGTGCTACTATTAGCATACTATTATTTTAATATAAATATCTGCTGAAAAATACAGCTTTGTCTGTGCCTACACTCTCCAGGACATCATACTGTTAAACAGCACAAGTTTAACAGTAGAAAACAATGAACGCTTCCATTGCATTAAAGCCCATCTACTAGCAAACCAAAGAACTGCCTCCACACTGCAAGGGCTAAGTGCCTGTTTATGCCTAGGGGACCAGAGTAAAGCACTTTTACTTACCTGATCTCTGCTCCTCCAGAGGTCAGCGCTCAGCTCTGTCCCCTTTGCTCCGACTGTGGACTATCCCTCAGCATCCTCACATCTAATGTAGCTCCATGGAACCTGCATTAGACATGATGACAGCAGTTCTTAGACTGCTGGAGCAAAGTGGAAAGGAGGCCGTGGGGACTGGTCGAGCAGTGTGGAGAGATTTGTTGGTAGTGGGGATCAGTTAAGTATAGTAGCCTTTTCTTAACCTTTAAAAAAAAGAGCACTTACAGTAACTCTTGCAGTACTGGGGTAGCCCCTCTGCCCCTTCGGTAGACCACCCCTTCCTGAAGGTGCAATCTGTCCCATTCTCGGTGAATCAGTTTAGCCTCTTTGGGATAGTCTGTCCACAATAACTCCCTATTGTTATTCTGTAAGGCCTCCTGAGCCTGATGAAGAGGTACTGCTGAGACCCCGAAAGCGCTTGTATTGGATGGACTTTTTGCTTCAAAACTTTTGGTGTGCTGGTGACAATCCTTTCTAGATCAGACATAAATGTAGACCCCTTTATATGTACTTTATGCAGTTAGCAGCACAGGCATACCACACCAGAAGCCATTTTCTTTCACAAAACGGATTGTAATCTATATAATGATAGCATTGTTATGTTACCCGTTCATGTTACCTTTAAGAATTGTAGATACTGGACTACATTGTTAATTCACTCTGATGAATATGGATGCTGGACTGTTCTGTGAAGAAAAGCTATTTTGAAAATGTTCCGCACTTTGTGCATTTTCCTTAGAGGGAAGCTTTAGCACATTTTAAAAATGGGATTTTTCAAGTGGTATTTTCATTACGAGCAGCTTTTTTTTACAGGAAGGCATTGTTAGCAGAGGTTTTATAGGCACAGTTTATCAGCTAATACCAAAGAAGGAATTGAATAATACCTTTACCAGTCATGAAACTGTCCTTTCATTGTGTAACTTGAATGGTGGCCTTACATTCCAACATCGTTCTGTTGCTGCGCGTTACACAATCTAAATGAAGACGATAACTCTGAGCTGACAGGCCCTTTGATAGAGCCAGGCAGATTAGAAAAAAGACAGACGTTTGTCACAGCGCAAATAAAATACAATCATACAAGTTACATATTTTAGAACTGAATTCTTGGCAGATGTAAATGTGTTCATTGTTCATTAAAAGGATATTTCACAGATTTTTACATATACTGTAACTAGCATAAGTACCTGACTATACCTTGATGTCAGTCTCCTGTAATCCAATCTACAGCAGCACTCAGACAAGGTGAGGGAGGAGCAGGACTAAGAACCAATCAGGGCTTACTTGCTTGGTACAATGCTGTCAGCAAAAGGCTTACAGGAGGAAAGCATAAGGTTTACCTCATAACTATGCTACTGCACTTTCATTGTCCACTGGGCTGGGAAGGGTCCTGGACCAGGCTGCACTGCTCAAAGGGTATCTATGTTCAAAAAATAAAAATAAATCTGTATTTCTATATTGAATCTCCATAACTTCTATCCCACTCCTTATAACCATATTGATCTAGAGACAGAAAAAAAAGCTGGCCGCACTTGAAACTCTCTGAAGCATTTCAGTCAATCATGGGCTTAGTCATAGAGAGAAATCTGCCATGGGTACTTCCACCCGATCAGCTGTAGCATGGTTGTCCCCCACACCGCAGCTGCATGTAAACAAAGGTGTGGGATGCTTGTGCTGATGTCATTTACCTAATATGGCCACATATACATACCAAAAATAGGCATGTAGCCATATACAGGCCCGGATTCCCCACAAGGCCACCGAGGCCCGGCCTCGAGGTGGCACTTAGCAGAGGGGCGGCAGCGGAACTACATGTTCCGGGCGCCGGGCGGTAAGTGGGGAATCCGGCCGTTGGTTAACAAGTGATTGCTGCGTTGTCGCCGCAATCACTTGTAATATGTGTGCAGTCCCCTCCCCCCGCACCTACCTCTCTCCGCTGGTCTTCGGGACTCCATCCTCCCCCGGCCGCCGAATCTCTCTCCTGTCCCTGCCGCTGATGCGGTGAGCAGAGCAGCGGGGTTAATACTAACCCTGCCGCTCCGTGTACACAGTGAGAGGGGAGAACTGTGCTCTTCCCCTCTCACCTGTCACAGGAGTTCCAGCACAGTACTGTGCTGGAGCTCCTGTATTGGAGGTGACAGGGTCAATAAAGAGAACGTGTCACCTCCAATTGCTATCACACAGCGGATTGTTTTCTCCTGTGTAGTAGCAATAAAATTAAGTGAAAAAAAATGATAAAAAATAATAAACAAAGAAAAAAAAAGAAATAATAATTAATTTTAAAAAATAAAAAAAGTGATTAAAAAGTAAAAAATAAGAAAAATATTAAAAATAATAAGAAAATAATTATGAAAAATAAATCAACAATGAGAAAATTATGAAAAATAAAAAAAGCAAAAAATTAGTTATAAAAAAGTAAGAAAAAATAAAGAAAAGAAAATTAGAACTAACCCTCCCGCCCCTGCCATCCGGTTCCATTCTCCGTTGATTGGGGGGGGCTGGTTGGCAGGGAGGGGGCGCATTGCGGAACCTGGCCTTGGGGCGGCAGGGAGAGAAAATCTGGCCCTGGCCATATACGGTCAATTACATCACTGCATCCCAACCTTTTGCTTATATCAAGCTGAGGGTATGTAATTCCTCACTATAAGCTGGCTGGAGGGATTCAGGAGGGGCTCCTCCCAGGTTCGGCAGAGTTTACAATCACATGTCTGGCTGGCTGCTTTTTGTCCCGGCTCTTTTCCTTCCTGCTCTCGCTGCTGCTGCTAGAAGCTGTACTGCAGACACACATAATAAAGCCAGGCTGGGCTGGGAATAGAACGGAGTACCGACAGGGAGATATAAGTGCAGACCTGAACCCGCACGGATGGAGTTAGTTGTAGAAGGATTTGGGCGTGCCGGGACCGCAAGATCATGTGCGGATGCACACATCAGTTGCCTTGCGACCCCATTGATTTCAATGGGGTACATCCACGCGGCAATGGCTAAAAAAAGGTACATGTACCTTTTTTCGCGACACGCAGTTATAGTGTATGCTCCACAGGGGCGGACTGGGCTGGGGGACAGGGTGGCAATTGCCCCCCGGGCCTCTCTAATGCCTTTAAAAACGGCCCCCGCCGGCGCCGCCGCAGCGGTAATCACTCATTTTTATCTCTCCCCTCTCGGCCGTTCTGCTGCAGCGGGCGAAAGTGGAGAGATAAAAGAAGTGATTGCCCCTGCAGCGGCGCCTGCGGGGGCCGTTTTTACAGGAGGAGACAAATTCTTTCTTTAATGCCTGTGTAGCGATCGGGCTCCTCGGCGGCCACGGACGGCAGCTCCCTCCCCTTTCAGCTGCTATAGGCTGGGAGGGAGACTGCACACGATTGGCCGGCAGCATAGTTATGCTGCGCGGGACCAAAAGGCACAGTGAGCAGGAGACACCATGAGGCGGCTGAAGGCATCGCCTCAGGACATGCAGGCAACTTCACTGCTCCTCCCACCACCCGGAGAGGAAGAGAAGAGGGCACACTACCTGAAGAAGGAAGGAAAAGTACAACTGTAAGTAACTGTTCTTTCTGTGTGATCTCTGCAGTGCATACATGCTGACCTCTACATTCCCATGCTGGCCTCTGCACTGCATACATGCTGACCTCTACATTACACCGCCGGCCTCTGCACTGCATACATACTGACCGCTGACCTCTACATACCCCCATTGACCTCTGCACTGCGTACATACTGACCTCTACATTATAAAGCTAACCTCTGCACTGCGTGCATACTGACCTCTATACGATTACGCTAACCTTTGCACTGCGTACATACTGACCTCTATATGATAACGCTAACCTTTGCACTGCGTACATAGTGAACTCTGATCTCTATATTACACTGCTGTCCTCTGCACTGCGTTACATACCGACCTCTACATTACACTGCTGTCCTCTGCACTGCGTACATACTGACCTCTATATTATAACGCTAACCTCTGTACTGCGTACATACTGACCTCTATACAATTACGCTAACCTCTGCACTGCGTACATACTGACCTCTATATGATAACGATAACTTCTGCACTGCGTACATAGTGAACCCTGATCTCTATATTACACCGCTGTCCTCTGCACTGCGTTACATACTGACCTCTTTATTACACCGCTGAGCTCTACATTACACTGCTGACATCTGCGCTGCGTTACATACTGACCTCTACATTACACCACTGACCCTCTGCACCGCGTACATACTGACCTCTACATTACACTGCTGTCCTCTGCACTGCGTACATACTGACCTCTACATTACACCACTGACCTCTGTACTGTGCGTTATTGCTGACCTCTTTATTGTGCATCATACCACTGACCTCAGTACTCCGCATTGCATCGCTTGCCTCTGTACTATGCATCGCACTGCTGAACTCTGCACTGTGTATTATACCACTGACCTCTGTACTCTGTGTTACAGTTCTGTCCTCTGCACTTTGCGTTACACCACTGACCACTACACTCTGTGTTACACAGCTAACCTCTGCACTGTGCATCAATGCACTGCGTTACATACTGACCTCTTTATTACACAGCTGACCTCTACATTACACTGCTGACCTCTGCACCGCGTACATACTGACCTCTACATTACACCACTGACCTCTGTACTGTGCGTTATTGCTGACCTCTTTATTGTGCATCATACCACTGACCTCAGTACTCCGCATTGCATCGCTTGCCTCTGTACTATGCATCGCACTGCTGAACTCTGCACTGTGTATTATACCACTGACCTCTGTACTCTGTGTTACAGTTCTGTCCTCTGCACTTTGCGTTACACCACTGACCACTACACTCTGTGTTACACAGCTAACCTCTGCACTGTGCATCACACCGCTGGCCACTGCATTACACCACTGACTTCTGTACTGTGCATTACACTTCTGACCATTGCACTGTGCATTACATTGCTGGCCTCTACATGACACCACCAGCTAGATAAGCTCTTCCCTTGCCCGCACATCTCCGTCTGCTGAGACCCTCCACACCCTTCCTGAGACCCTCCGACCAAGACATCAGGCTGACACCCCGGAGCAGAGCAGCAGCAAAGAGTATGTAGCAAATTAATATACTATTCTGCATTGCTGTATAATGTATTGCTTGGAATTGTCCTCTATAGCTGATGGTATTAATCTACATTGCTATACAATGTGCTGGGATTTGTAGTCCCTCTACAGCAGGGGTAGACAAACTCCGGCCCTCCAGCTGTGGTGGAACTACAAATCCCATGATGCATCTCTTTCCGGGAGTGATGTCTGTGGCTGTGAGAATCTTGCACTGCCTCATGGGATTTGTAGTTCCACCACAGCTGGAGGGACGGCGTTTGGCTACCCCTGCTCTACAGCTTGGAGTTAGTGGCAGAACTACCAGGGTCGCAGTGGTCGTGTACCGCACTGACGAGGTGTCCCTCTGCTACTGGTGTGCTATAATTTTCCTCAACCCAGGAATGCATCTACCGCGTTACTTCCAGGTGTGCATGAAAAAAGGGGGTCATGAAAACAGCTGATTCGGATGACTCGGCCCATTATAGAACACTGACTTTGACGCAGTCTGGCTCCTCCCACTATCCTCCCAACAGCTCACAGCCTAGAAGTCCGGTGGCCCACAGTGGGTGAGAGTGCCTTAGTAGCGGACATGAAGCGGAGTTAGGCCAGCACCATTTAGGGAGTCCAGCCAATCACCCCTTTCATGGACTTCCTACTGAGTCCTCACATCACCCGACCAATCACACTACTGTTACATGGATGGCAAAATGGCAAGTGGGGGTGGGGGAAGAGGCAAAGTGGGAAGTGGGCCAAGTAGTTGCACCACGGGTCTCTGTGTTGCACTTGCCCCCTGGGCTAAAAGTTGCCAGTCAGCCCCTGATGCTCCAGCAGGAACACTACTTGAATTTGTTGCTAAACCCTACCTGGTCACAACTCACCATTGTAGTTGCCTCTTCAAACAGTGACAAGATGGTACACGCATCAGGAGCCACCAATGTAGTGAAAAAAACCCAGAATCTGTCCTCATATGTGTGGGTATAGACATTGGCTGGCATCTTGTGTTGCCACTGCATTTTGAACAGGCGAACACTCGCTTGGTATGGCTACCTAAAGTGGTTGCACATAAGTCTGGCCTGCCTTGGGACATCCTGGAAGCCAGGGTACCTAAACGGGAATCAGAGCATCAGCAGGTTCTTGACATGTGCCAGGCAAGGCTTTTGTCCCCCGGGTATATCAGCAGCAAAAAAAGTGTGACAGTGTTATGCCTGGGCTGCTGCGTAGGCTCTTAAAGGGGTTCTAAACCCTTCGGTTTTTTTTGCTTATATCTACTGCTGTAGATATAGGTAAAAAGTGTAAAAAAAAACAAAAACGTTTAAAATCATTTTAAACTTACCTCGTTATCGCCGCTCGCTCCCGCGCCGAGAATCAGGAACTGCTCGTACGACCGCAAAGGATCTTGGGAGCAGACGCATGCGCAGTTCCGATTCTCGGGCCGGGAGACGAGCAGAGACGCAAGGTAAGTCTATGGACGCGTGCACCCGCCTGCAGACAACGCTGGATCGGAGAGACAGAGCAGTCAGCGCTGGATCGGAGTGACGTCACACCGCTGGAGGGACAGATGAAAACATGGGGAAAGAAGAGGAAGATCGGAAAAAGAGACATCATTTAAGGTAAGTGCTAACATTTACATGGGGGGGAGGGAATTTTTTTTGCCTTTAATGTCACTTTAATCACTGAGGGGGGGTGTTAATTGTGAGCACCAGATGAAGCCATGGGATAGATGTGACTGAGGTGTCACCATCACCAGGTGCAGGACATGGGGCAGCAGCACCAGCTCCAGCAGTCCTCCCTGTCCAGCATCCTTCCTGGCTGCCATTTTTCTTCCATTCCAGCAGCTGGGGAAGACACATTTGTCTGGCCAAGAATGCTGCTGGAGACAGTGGGGTGGAGTAAGGGGGCTTATGGAGAGGTTCAAGCTTACCCTTAGCCCTCTTTTCTGTGACTGACCTGAACTTAGCCCTCTTTTCCATGCTGACCATCTTCCACGATTGATGTGCTGTATGCAGGCATCCCAACTCTCCCGGACGCTCCGGGAGTCTCCCGCTATTAGATAGCGGCTCCCAGTCGCCCGGGAGAGAAACATTTTCTACCGGAAAGGTTTACTTCTGATATCGGACCCACCGGCCACCGTCAGAGTAAAGATAAAAAAAGACAACATAGAAATGAATAGCTAGATTACTATTGGCTATTTGAATATGCAATAGCCAATATCAGACTATCTATTGCACCCGCCCACTGCTGCTGTCAATCAGCAGAGGTGGACCTGAAGTTCTCCATGCGGTCCTCCTCTGCTGATTGACAGCAGCAGAGGGCGGGTGCAGTAGCCAGCCTGCTATTGGCTATTGCAAATTCAAGTAGCCAATAGTAATCTAGCTATTCATTCCTAATCTGTTTTTTTACCTCCAGGAAATGAGAAGGGCACCTCCCTAAAATTAATTTTTTCAGGTTGGGATCCCTGTGTATCGTAAGCCTCTGTAACCCCTTGTCAAATTCCTACTGTAAATCTACACTGATAACACAGATAAGCAAATGCTTCTTCCTGCACAGAAGGAGATCAGTGACTAGAGAACATCCTATGATGTCTGACTTCAGTCCTTCTATATTAGAAACTTCACAGATTTAGTTTTCCCTAATTGGGCCTGCTTCTATTGCAGGCCCTATAGCAGTTTCTTGGGCTGCTATGGCTATTGTTATGCCACAGGTTGCTACAACAGTTAACAACCTAATTTGTTCACTGTTTCCTCAAACTGCAAACAACATGCGTTTGGGTCAAACTCATGATCAACCTGAACTTGTAGTGGCTGGAAGCTCAGGTTAGCTTTAAAATTAAAAGCATAAACTAACAGAAGCAAAAAATGTACACACATTGATCAGCTGCCCCAATTATGGTTGATAAAAGATGCAATATTAAATGGGAAATATATTTTCTGTCCAAACCAAGTAGTTAATTTGTATAACATGCAAAAGTAATGTTGGTTACTTTGTCTATTCTAAAGTTAATAATGCTGAAATATGTATTGTTGATATAGGTTAATGATTCTGGTGTTTATTGGACTGCACAGTCATATTAAGACATCCTGCACAAATGCCATAAGTGCAATTTAGAGGTATTATTATGAAAATAATTAATGTTAACACAATGCCTATCTGACTGCACAGCTACTTCTGTATTTCTAACTAAAAAAATAAGCATTGCCAGAACTTCAGTGTGATAAATAATAACTGTAAATTCTTCTTATAAGATTGCAGACCCTTTGGCTAAACCTGGATGCCCAGACATATTGGAAGATCTAGTCATATTGTGAATGACAAGGTGACAAATACAATTATAGTACGAATGAAATGCAGTACATAGTATCACCATTTTTTTGTCATCATTATAAGCAGGAGGGCAGAATTACTAAGCAGTATGATTATGTTACAATTTACTAAATTATCTTGCTGTGGAGAATATATCATGTCATTGTTTAAAGACAGGCAAGTAATATTTCATGGCACCCTACATCTGAGATTACCCTGCAGATCTTATTAATTATGATTTGTGAACAGGGGTTACTAGTATAAATGTGCTTATCAAATCCATCCATCTTTTTAAAGCGTAGCAATCAAAACCAACGCATAGTGGAAATTCCCTTTGGTGGTTGAGAGAAGATTTAAGGCTATTTAATAAATAGACAAATGTATATTTATGGCATATTTTCCAAAGAAAATAGAAAACACCCACAAACTAACCCACATTTACTATACGTACACTGCAAAACAAATGCTGGCCTTGGGCAGAAGACAGCTTTTAGATATTAGCACAGTACTTGACTTGCATGAATATTTTGGTTCCTTAACACAGATATTTATATGCACAACTTGAATCAATTTAAAAAAAAACCTGTCCAGATAGGATTGATAGACCTATGACTTGCTTTTCAAGAGGCATACCATGGAGCGGCCATCTTTTATCAAGGTGCATGCTGCAGGCTGTCGTCTTTATCCTACTTTCATATTTGGTGGGTCATCTAACACAAGCATTTGAATATCAGTTATTGGAGCACATTTGTGATATATCAGTAGCACACCAAGTATTAAAGCATGGATAATAATTACAGCCTTGGAGCATAGCCTCTTCAAAAATAGAACAGCAATGGCAGCCCCCGTATTTTGACATTAGCCAAATTATGCCAAAATCAGCAGGATCGGTTCAGGATTCGGATAACTATGAGCTTCCCTCCATGAACATTCCATCAGGGGAAAAGGCTTGGGGGTGGGCTGGATTTTTTGGCTAATCAATGTAGATGTTCCATTAGAGTTGCTTGCTTGGCATACAGACCCATGGCATGTACTGTATGTGTGTAAGGAAAAATGCATGTTCGAAGAAGGATTGTAAAACAGTTAGATTGCATCTATACAACTAGTTACAGTCCCTGTAGAGACTACATAAAAATTCATAAATAAATAAATACTAACATAAATAGCAAATTATATCCTTTACAGCAATATTACATGGGAAATATATTTTCTGTCCAAACCAAGTAGTTAATTTGCATAGATTTTCCATGTTTTTGAGCTACAGTTTCTGTAGATTAGAAGCTTGCAGGGAAAAAGGAAGAAGCTTTCAATGTAAAAAATGAGGGCAGTAGAGATACAGAATCATTTACAAGGCCAAAAATATTATACTTCTTTATTGTAGGCATGTACATTAGTACAAAAGTGCCAGTGTTATATGATTTCTTTTCTCAGTTTAAGCTAATGCTTATTCAATAAGCAGAGTTCTGCAGAGCTAACACAGGCCATGGCCAAGGGCAGAATGGCTGCCAGAAGCAGCAGAGAGTCAAACATTTCATATTACTTTAAGTAAAACTTTCCTGTGTGTAGTAAAACATTCTAGACTGCCACCCGGCCTTCCGCTGTCATCCGGCTGGTTTTTCATTGTGCATTTTTGTTGGTAAAATAGTCTGGTGTGTACTTAGAGTTTCTAAACTTTTGGATCTATCACATTCAACCAAAGTGCTAGCAGACTGGGGAAATAGTTTACTTTTCTAGTTGGTTCTAGGTTTACTGTCAAAAAGTGTGCAAGCTATCCCTTTCAACCTCTATACCCCTAGTCTTGGTGTGATTTTTGTGTCAATGGCATCTGATCATATTAGCGTAGCTATCATATAATTTGGGGTTTGAGGGAGATGACACAAGACAGTTAACCTGGGTGGAAGGGGGGCTGGGGCTAGCCTTGAGAATAAGCCAATGTAAAAAGCAACACTGATTGCAAAGTGCAGTAATCTACAGTCACCTTTCCCTATTACTAATCAGTAAACTGAAATTGGTTACTCTCCTTATCCTTAGAACGTCATCAATATTATTTGCCTTTTACTACAGAAGAAGCATGCCTTACTGAGCAACAGTACAAGAAAGCAACATGCACAAAAGATATAGTATTTTATAGAATTATCTGGTAGTTATTTAGTGATGTAGTACTCTCAAGCTCCAGGTGGTCAAATGTTATGACAGCTCAATACATAAAACCATTTTCCGTTCTCTAAGCTGAGTTTATCAGATGACATGCTCCATGTGTCAAGTGACTTGGTGTAATTATCTGCTTGTACAGTAGTCTAGCTTGATCATCTTGCTGAAGGACATATTAATCAGCGTAGACAGAGCTTTAACAGTCCCACTGAAAGACGTAAAAAAAAAAGAAAATGACAATTCTGCTGAGGTTGTAGATGATACATCCTTTCACTGAAGGATATTCCGTGACCCTGGCCTGCTTGTATGACCAAATGAACGTTGAACTGGAATATATCAGGGGAGGGCAGCTACAGCTATAGCTGCAATTGAATTATTCATCTATTCTTCATGTAGTTTATTGGAAAAAGTAATGACATTATACTTTTCTTGGAATCTGTTTTTTTCAGTGTAATTGCATAAAAAGCCAAGCTATAAATAGAAAAATGAGCGTTTGACAAAAGTCAACTTAAATGATACATTACATTAACAGCGCTGGTTTAGGGGGACCACTGCCCATCAACCTTTTATATGATAAGAATAGGCAGTGGCTCTGGAAGATCTATCTTTGCTCATATGTACTGTATATTTCCATGGCTCCTGTTGTCTAGTGGTACTGATTGGTTAGTAAACCTATACCTATACATGATATAATGGTATGTGGTTGGATAATGTATAATCCGACCACAAAAAGTTCTAGTTCCACTTCATACAGATAGTACTCTTGTACCTTTAAGTGTACGTGTGCTATGACTCATGAGGCTACCCGTATCCATTGAAGAACTCTCATAAGAGTAAGGGGGGCACAGGCTTTCAGGACCAGAAGTACTGAAGCATATGTCAAGGTAAAATAAAATAAAAACCTATGCAGTACATCTATGCACTATAGTAGATGCACATTTCCCTGTGTTTTAAAGACCCTGCAAGTACAGAAAAATACTGTTAAACTGCCAGAAATGCATTCAGCTCTTAAATTAAACCCACCGATTTAGACCCCATTCACACTGAGCGACGTGTCGCGCGACATCTTCCTATTGGGCTGTATGCAATCAGGAGCAATATCGCTCAAAATCGCTCTAAAAAAGGGTCATGTAGAAGCGACAAGCTACCAGCGACGAGCTACAAGCGATATTGAGCGATATTGAGCGACATTGAGCGACGAGATGTGAACAGCTACATTGAAATGTATTGGTGAAGCTACATAGAGCGATATAGTGCGTAAATATGAGCGATATCGCTACAAAAATCGTGCGATAAATCGCTCAATGTGAACGGGGCCTTAACCGTGCCAATGTGCTTATGTCAGGTCTCAAACAAACGTTTAATCCATCAAATGGCTGGTGTCATATCTGATCACAAGGGCAGCCCCATGACAACTGCAGATCTAAATAGAGGCAGCCTTCAGTTGTAAAGGATTTGAGGGTTTCGGTTTGCTGTTGTCCTGTTGTGGTCTGACAACACAGCTTGTTTGCTGACTAGTGTCAGCCTTGCCCATTGTCTTTTTCTAAATTGCTTAATCCATCCCAATCTCAGATATCTACAACATAAAGAATAGACAATCTGTAGTTCTAAGGTAAAAGTTAGGAAAATTAGCACTGCTTGAGATAACACAGGCAGAGAGTAGGGATGGGCTCAGGTTCAAGTTACATCGGCCTCCTACCCAATCAGCTGCAAGTAGAGGAATTCCCTGCCCCACAGCAGACCATAAACAAAGGAGCAAAGTTGTACTGATAACATTTACCTTATATGGCCACATGGCCATATTAGGTCAATGTAATTTGCCTGATATAGCCATATAAGATCAATGATGTCACAGCACCCCATCCCTTTGCTTACGTCTACCTGCGGGCGGGAAATTCCCTGACCGTGACTTACTGGGTGGCAGGTAAGGAGCTCCCTTCTGTGTTCAGTAGGAGCTCCTTCTGTGTTCAGAAAAGCTCAGGTTCTAAAACTGAGCTCAACCCTAGCAGACAACACAGAAGACAGAACAGCTCTGAATTTTTATTTATTTCTAAGTATTTGTTTGCACTTGACAAACAAATCTAAGTTATTTCTAAAAGACCATACACTTGGGCCTAGGCTGCCGCAACACTTTCTGATAATGGTAGAGTACCACAGGGCCCTGAATATGAGTGGAGCTCAGTAAGAAGAAATAACTTAATACTGGCATAACTTTACTTGGCAAGCAGATTCTATAACAGATGTTAACGAATAAACCCACACAAAATCAATCACCTAAAGCCTTATGTATCAACATGTTTTTACTAAGAACTGGAGTTATTTTCTCACAGTAACCAATTAGTTTCAGGTTTTCAGAGCAGGTCTTACTCTGACTAGCTGAGAGGTTACTCTAGTTCTTAAGTAGGGTTTACACTGAATTAATTTCGAATGAACAAAATCAATTTAGGAATGTCCATTCGCCTTTCTAATAGTTCGAAGGACCATGCTGGAAATTTTTTCTCGATCGAAAAAAATTATAAAAGTGAATGTGGTTTTTGTTTGGGAAACTACTTTCATTCTACAATCATATATTAAAACAAAACAAACATCAAACAAAATTTCAAATTACATTTGTCAAGTCTCTGATGGCATTAAGGAATGTTCCTATGAGATTTTTCGTACGAACGTTCATTCGGAAATCTGCCAGTGTATATCCTACTTTAGTAAGATCACAATTCTACATAAGACGAATGATGCTAAATGGACCTCAAATGATTATAATCATATTTCAGTGGGACTCCAGTGATAAGATCTTTTAGCTAGACCTTCTGAAAGGAAAGGTAACCAGAAAAGGATTGGCTTGACTAAAATGTTTGCCTCAAAGCCATGAAGAATTATGTGATGCATATCTCTTCACTGACCATTGTTGTACGTTAGAATTGAAAGAGATATATTAGGGGTATATTTAGGGTGTATGCTCATGTATTAAAGGGAATTCTTTTGGCTGATGTTATCCAACACACCTATGCTACGCTTTTTATTGTGTACAGCTGTAGGGAATTTTGTCAAAACCTGTTTAGTTAACTAACATCAAAGGTGTAATTAGGCCAGCCAACCAGAAATCCTTTCAGTGTTAGTGAATGGTATTAAACTGTATATGATTTGAGAGCCTAAAGTGGCTGGGGGGTTCAGAGTCATGAAGAGAGGCACATAGGTGCATATAAAGATTGGAGATATATGCTGGGTAGATAGAGTGGTTCCTTATGGAGCCTTTGTAATCTGAGGTCTAGATATTTTATTTTTATTCTTATTCTGTCGGACTGTTTCTGTTCATCTGCCAATGCATGCCATAAGCCTGGGGCAGCAGACCTACAATAAGCAACCTGAAAGCATCCATTGCTAAAATGTATACAGGGCGGGTGTGTGGTAATTTTGCTATGCAAGGCTGTATGGAAAGGGAAGCCTCATTTAAACCACTGTCTTGTTATGTGACCACAAGTCCCTGGAGTGCGAGAACTGTGAAAACAAACAATAGCTTATAACTGATATGACTATGTTCTGGCGTCTATCTAAAGATGTGAGTAATGCATTCAATTATCTCACTAAAATACTTGCCTTCCCAACACTATCTACTTTATTGCTCTAAGATCTTCTGCCAGCAGCATGCACTGTATTTTAAAGTTAAGAGAGCGGGCTTCATCTGCTAATGCTCATAGATATAACAGTAGATCTATTTACTCTGGAGAAATAAAACATCTGTGTAGTGATATGGATTCTGTGTCTGTTATAATTATTTCACTGCTATGACACTCTGTTAGGGATCACTAGTCTGGATATGCTAGCTTTGCTTAAAGTATCTTTGTTTCTCCAAAATGTGAAGCAACCAGGTACAAAAAAAAAATGGAGTCTTGTGAAACACACACTGAATTGACACTGAATTTTTAAAACTCTTGTTCCGTTTGATTAAAGCCCAACTAAAAATGATCTTCCTCCTATCCCTCTCTCCCACCCCCTATAGCCTATCCTGACAATTTGTTTTTATACCTTGCCTAATTAAGCAAATTATACTCATCTGAGTTCCACATCCAGGTCCCTCACTTACACTGTTTCCACTGGCGGGGACTGCTAATCCAGTGCCACCCAGTAACCTTTGCCGGCTGGTCCCTTGACTCCCCTTGGGCTGACTTCTGCAGTCCTCTGGATCCAGAGAGAACACCTCTGGTGGACAGCCAATGGCAATGCCTGCTGGGGTCCTGAGAATGACCTCTGCAGGAAGTAAACAGAGAGAAGGTGGACCCAGCTCTGAATGATCACGTAATCATGAGTTAAGGTAAGTGAAAAACAAGGAGTATTTTTTTTCAGTTAGTAGGGGATTTGTGTACACATCCCCTGCTGACTGAAGCAGAACAAAACAGATGTCATGCTTGTGACATCCACGTCCATTCAGTTTTTTCCCTCTATTGAAAGCAAAAACTGAACTGTACGAACCCATGTTGGTTTATAGGGAGTCGGATGTATTTATGACACCCCACTAACCCCCCCTCCCCCTCTAACAGCTTTCTCTTGCCTTAACTGACAAACTGTTGATCAGTATTGCTTCTGACCTGAAGAAGAGAGGTTCACTCTCGAAAGCTTAAAATGATCCATTCTCTGTAGACTGAAGCAGAACACAGTCCAAAAAAGCTGCTACATTAATTATTTAAACCTACAGTTAGTTATCTCTAGTTCATTCACATCAAATCTCTGCAGAGTAATTTTCAATAAAGTTATATTAAATGATGGGAATTTAATATAAGGAAGTATTGCAAGTAATTACACTAGCAAAATTTAAATATAAAATTAGCTTGTGCTCAGCGAGTTTACATATTGATGTAATGGATGGCTTTGCCTTTGTCTCAAGGTCTTTAAAAATGTAACAGATCCGCCCGCTTTTATTTATTATTATTTATTATATATGAGTAATGTGCAATAAAAAAAACTTTGTTGCCTTTAATTTTTTTTTATATTGTGTTCTCTATTTGATCCTACAATGTAAATGTTTAACTATTATGTTTCACAATTTTATGAACCTCAGTCAAGTTTCCTTCATACTTAGTAGTGATTGAGTGATTTAGCAGCTTGTATTTCACTGTTACAAATGATTATGTAATTTGAGGTTCTGTTTGGCAAACCGATTAGAAGGTGGATTTGCTCAGCATTTTATTTGATGATTGATTAGACTGTAATTTTAATATCTGCAGTCACCCAGTGCTGACACACAACTATAGTCTTTCAAGTGCCTTGCCGAGTGGTTTAGACTGGAGTAGCTACAAACTGTCAATGTAGAGTAATTAAAAAAATCTCCTACAAGCAGAAACATGATAGTTTCCATGACTTTATAATACAGAATTGCTGTTTCACTTATCCACGTAGTGGCTGTTTACTATAACAGCTATAATGTATGTCAATGCAATTCATGATTTGGTTATGGTATATGCCATTGGTCACTTGGAAATATTTTTTTTAAACCACTAACTTTCATGAAAATAACAGCTTGTGATATTGATATAAATGACATTGTTTGAGCACTTGGTGTTATGCGGTAGCAACTGATTTATAAAGATCCTTGTTTGGGGCCCTTGTTGGTGACAACACTCTGCCTGTCTCCAACAATCTCCTGCCTGTAAATAAGCCTGTCACATACTCTCTCAAAGTGAACTATAAGTTGTTGTGCTGATGCACATTGCCTGGGCATATTCCACTGTTGTCACCATTTAAAAAAAAGGCTTGTAAAAAACACTGCAGCTAGCAACAATTAAGAAACATGTTAAAAAAACACATGCATCCAGTTATCACTGTAGTGATGTGGACAGGGACAGGCTGTAAGGAGGCCGCTGGACATCAGCAGCATTTAGAGGTAACAAAGGATGAAAAAAAGGTAAAAACTATTCCCTATCCCAACCCCAAATTCTCCAGGATACACAGCATTTTGCTAGCTATGTAACATTCAGAAAGAGTTTACATGTATTTTAACAGACCTCCCAGTGCCTACAATCCCTACACCTATGTACTTTTTCAGTGGCACTCCCTATAGTTTCCCTATCACGGCTATAGAACATTGTAAATATGGCTGCAGTGACTGCACCCTGTTATAGTGAGGGGGCTGGCTTATCCAAAAGCTCCCTTATTGGCCCTTCCATGCCAGCTGTTCCACGTTCATAGCCCAGACAGTGATTATGGCTACAAGGAATTCAGTCTCACCAGGAAAACGATTTTCAAACACACTAAATCTGGAATGAACCCATAGAAGTGGAAAACCAAACCTCATCTCTACTATTTAGCAAAACATTATTTGTGAAATGAGTCATTCCAGCAAACTGCCTCTGAAAAAAACAAGCACCACTCTTTTTCCCAATGCTGACAAAAGACATGCATGTGTACAGCCAGCTAAACATGTGCTTTTTTTTTTTATTACAGATGACTTGAATCAATTCCAAACATTTGTATTTCCAAGTCAGTAAATTAAATCCACTTTTGAATTTGTTAACCTTTGTTTAGTTTCATAATTTCTGGGGCTATGATCTAATAAAATACGCCTCGGATGATTTCATACTTGGCAATGGTAAATATAGCTGTAAAAAAACTCTAAATTTTACCCTCCTTTTCCATGCAGGGTCTCTAAGCCTATTAATGGTGGCAGTTTTTATTAATGTCAGGATGAACAAAATCATGAATTTAATGCCAACAAATGTTGAACACAGCAAGCTCATCTGTACTGAGATCAACGTTATGCAGAGATACGCATATTTTGCAAGTTGCCATTTGGTTACCTAAAACTGAGCTAGTGAAACCAGCACAGTAAGTATGACATTTCAAAAGCACTTATTGAAAATGCTACATGTGCTAAAAATGAAATGTCTGCCAGAAAACAAATAAGCACCCAGCTTTCCTCTCAAGCCAAGTTCATTTATAGTAAATGACTAAAGTAAATACAGTCAAAGGCCTTTCAACAATTGATTTGACATTTATCAGACTGCTTAGAGTAGAAGCTGTGAAAGCACAAAGCACTTTGTTTTTGCCTTTGGATGGAGTTTATTACAGTGGATTGCGCTTTCTCGAAGCCAATGAGCCAGGGGCACCTAGTTTGCTTGCCATTGGTTTAGATTTTTATTGTTTTGATTGACTGTCTACGGGACATTTCTATTCAGCATCCTAATATTTTTTTCTCTCTTTAATGGGTTTTGCATACAGTATACATTTTTTCTCCAGCCCGTTGTTGTCAGAATGTTTATTCTGTGGATGATTTATCAATTTCTGATTGGTTGCTGCCACTTTTTTGAGAAAGAGACGCGAACACAAATGGAGATATTTATGAAAACTGAAGCATGAGAAAAGAACGTGCCCTACAAGCAATATGATTCTCTTTTTTACTGCATGTAGTATAGCGAGCACAATGAACAAAAAAAAGTACAATTTATTACAGACATTTTCGTCCACATCAATTTTGTTTAAAATGTTGCTCTTATCTGAGATGCATGCCAATGCTGTTATGGAAAATAGGTATAAGATACTTTATCCAGGTTTTAGTTCCATCCTAATTATAAAGCTCCCATACCTCCCAACTGCCCCTCATTTGGAACCAAATCCCTCTGTTCCTCTTTCCTCCTCAGTAGTCCCTCCTTTTGGTCTGATGTACAGATATCTATGAAAAAGTTGTATTTAACTACCAGAAGTCTAATTCTGCACTACATTTATCTTATCTCTTATTTATCTTTATCTATTTTGAAAAGCCAGTATAAAGGAAAAGTAATGGTGGAAAACAACAATTCTGGATTTAACAAATCACTTTTAGCTTATAAATTCCTAATGCACCGCATAACTGGGGACGTTACAGCGGTGTGTCCATTGCCTGAATACTTTGTGCAAGAAGGTGTCCCTTCTTATAACCTCAGAAAGTTGGGAGGTATGATGCACCTGTAATTTAGAGGTAATTTAATTGAAATCTGATACATAGCAAGATTTGTGTTGGAGAAGCTTTTGATACAAGTTGCCATTGTCTGATGTTCAGGTTATATACTAGTTAAGATTATTTGTCAGATAATGACTACTACCTTCAAAGTCTTTTCTTGTTTAGTTTGGTAAGAAAGTCCATATAACACAAATATGGAGGTGGGTTTAGGAGAGTTAACCAGTACTTAATTACTGTTATGTTTATAGCTGAAGGCAGACATAAAATATACAAATGAATGCATCATTGTACTCAATAATACTTTAATAAATGTATTTTTAAATACATTTATTAAAGTATTATTGAATAAATTATTAAATAAATACTAGCACTGGAATTGGACCTGGCCATGTTCCTTCTCGGCCCAGAGCACTGGCGGAACTACCAGGGTCGCAACGGTCGCAATTGCGACCGGGCCCTGGCGTTCCGCCTGTTGGGGGGGGGG
>NW_017306487.1:682632-735954 GCF_000935625.1 Nanorana parkeri
GGGGGGGGGGGGGCTTAATGGTTTTTTGCACCTGGGCCCTGGGGTTTCTAGTTACGCCTCTGGCCCAGAGGAAAAAAGTTAAATGATGCTGCCTTTAGACTCAGGACATCTAGCAGGAGAAAAAAGTACTGGTAATAAATCTCTGGACCGAAGGTGGATATTGCAGCAAAAGCTAGTTTTGGTAATTTATCTTCAAATGGGATATTCAGTTTTATACAGTTATTTGTGGCTGGAGTTCTGGTTTCACAGCATCTCCCATCCTCTGTATACCCATGCTGTCTGTACCGTATGTTACCATGGAAAGACTAGACATTAGGTTGGGAGGCAGTTAGGTTTTGAGAAACAACACGTTTTTTTACATCGTAGAACATCACCAAAACTCTTCCACAGCCTAAGCTAATATAACTGAAATAGTGGGATTTATGGCTTTGCACTATATTATCAAATAAACTTTAAAACTAATTTTCAAACAGAAAGCCAAAGCCAATGTCCTCCTCTGTGTTTTAATTCATTTTTTTATTTATGTAAAAGCCAACGTTGCTGCAAAATGTATATATTACAGACAAGTAATAACTCATATGTATATATGTCTCCATATTACCTTTGCAACCCCCCAAAAAAAGAAAAAATCATTTGGTTAACAAAGTTTAATAATGATGGAGTGTTGTACCGACTTTGTGCTAATTTACATGAAATCCAAAAAGTATCATAAATATTTTTGTTGATTTCCTTAAAATGATAGATATTTGGGAATCTGAAAACTTAATCTGTGTTTATCATTTTTCAATATATTAATGTGTCACTTACTCCTTGTCCAGTATAATTTTGTATAGTTACTAAACGCAAATAGATTTAACTATAAACAATCTTTCTAAAATGCATTTACAACAAAAATCAGGGAGCCCTTATCTAATTTTTTTCTACTATTGGCTTTCTAATTGTTATTAAAATCATTAAAGTTATTACATATACATAGTTTTCAAAGGTTAGAGGCAAATGAAAATCACCATTTTGTTTAGTAATTCTCTAAAATAGATCATTTAATTAGTTGTGTGCTATAAAAGGTGTTAGATGGAAAAGGGATACAATTATATTGTCTGCATGAAATATTGACCTTGCTACACAATGGGAGAGACGTTTACCTTGAAAACCACTTAGTTTATATGGCGAACCTTTGTTTTAAAACTATCCTGTTTTATCAGGTTCTAAAAACTTATCCTATACCTACTACTAACTTTTCTTCTACAGGCTCCTGCTTTTTTCTATTTCTGTGGAGTTGTTACTGCAAAGGTAAATGGCAATACAGGAAAAGTACCATTTTACAAAACATGATATAGCAGTCTCTTAGCAATTGATGTTGCATTGGCTAAGATGATACATATTAATCTCATTGCTACGGTACCATTCAGACAGTTGGATTCTTTATTTCTTCTCCCTGAAGGGCTTTGCTGCTTTTCGCTCTACAATCTCATGCTGGATCAGACAGGTAATTCTTCAGGCTTACTCTGTATAGGCATACTCTACAAGGTCTGTAAATGTTTCCTGGGCCCTTAGTCATCAGTCATCTGTCTAGCAGATCTGTAAAACTACCGCCTGGTCTTCTGTTCATATATTCACTGAATTCTGCAAAGGGGATGTTCAAGCATCTGCAGATGCTAGTTTTGGCCTGAGGGTTCTACAGGAAGCTACTTGAGTTTGTTCTATTCCTACGCAGGCAGTTGTGTTCTGTTACCCACTCCACTGTTTTATTGCTTTTGGACATCATAGTCATCTGTGAATCTGCCTGCATTCTGTACTGCACGATTAAGAACACAGGATTTTTGACTTACCTGTGTAAGGTACCTGACCATACCACCATATTATCCATTCATCTTTGAGTCTGCCTCTGTCCTGTACTGTACTCCAAGAAAATGATTTTACAGGTAAGTAAAAAAAATCCTATATTTCTTCTTTAGACGTAGGGAGTAGATCTGAAATATGAACCCTTCTACTATGCGGTGAGTTTACATTTTTGGCACCGTTTTTGAGTAGTTTAGTAATTAAAAAAAGTACAGTATTATATAACTACAGTAAAAAAAAAAATGAAAAAATGTTCCAGCTATAGAAAATGAAGATACATGAATTACCCAGAGTGACCCGCTTTACTCTTTCATTTTGTAATGCAGTGGTCAAGTCAATAACACGGAACAAGGACATGAAAGTGCAGTTTATAACAGGAAAACAAATGGCCAATAAAAAGGACCGTAGACAGTGTGAGCGAGACAGAAGCTATAGAATGAAACATGGTAAATTGCTTCCTCCATTTATCAGGATAGCTCATTATGCTTTATGCCAAAATCTGACAATTATAACGGTATACAATAGGATCTTGCCCCTTCAGAGTCTCCATCATTCACCTTCCTGTCTTAAGAATTTCTATGGCTACAGGCGCACTCACTTGATGCCAGACTACTGGCACTCTGATCCGGGGGTGAGGGCCTCGTACCGCATACCACCATACCGGGTCTGTACCTCCATCGGGTCACCCCCACTCCCACCTAAGCACTTTTGCTGACCTTGTTTCCCTCCCGACCCTCCCTCCCCCCTTCACCCTTTCCTCACCTGGACGCACGACGAGGGTGGCGCACAGGAAGTACGCGGCCCCCCACATTCATCTACACTTATTTCTGTCATGTCTAGAATATTAGCAGTTTACTAATTCTACTAGATCCATGATCATAGAAATGTTTACTGGCCACTGTTTGCTTTAAACCGTTATATACTGCTTCCACAGTAGCAGTGCCTATGCAGAGAAAGTCGAGGAAGCTAACTATCCATGTCTTACCATCATATGTGAACCTTTGTCTCTGCTATGTTGGACTACTGTTTTGTATTGTAAAACAAAATAAAAAATTCTTGATTGAAAAAAAAGAATTTCTACGGCACTTCACTGCCACATCCAAGCATAGAAACTGACTACATCTCTTCATGCCCTTGTAATTAACAGTTGACCTCACAAAGTTTACTTGATAATGTAATATTTTCTGAGAGACTGCTAATACATGGGGGAATGTTTGATAGCTGGAGAGTACAACCCAGAGCTATTTTTCCTTGACAAATCATGTGTCAGATTTACACAGAAAAAAGAAAAAAATGGTTCTTAACCAAGCATTTGGTTTAAATGCATGTGTACATAGAAAGACAAAAATAAGATTATGTTCCATTCTGTGCATCTCAGCATGCAAGGGGCAGACCTGGCAAATGTAAGCATTTCTCAGGTATGTACATTAGTGCAGAGCTTGTGCAGTTTACTAACTGGTTTTATTTACAACACATCCTTGAAGATCATATTTTAAAAGTGAACATCAGCCTTGAATACTCTATAGGGAGACCTTCCTTCCATAATTCCTGATTCTGTTCCTGTCCACCTCAGCATTTTGAGAGCTCCAGCCCACCTTTGAATGTTGCATTCTCTATAACATAAATGAAAAAGCCCTCAGCATGGCCACACCAAGTGAACCAAGCCATGAATGTAAGTACAGAAAGTTTACTAAAGGGGACAATAGACATATAAGAAACCATCAGGAGATTTAAATCTTGAGCCTCTACCCCCATCCTTGACTCTGACCTCACCTTTCTGCCCCACATCTGTGCACTATCCAAAATCCTGCCGCCTCCACCTTTGTAACATCTCCAAAATATGCCCTCTCCTAACCAATGAAACCACAAAGCTGCTCATCTACTCACTTGTCATCTCTCATCTTAACTATTACAACTTCCTCCTCATTGGCTTACTTCTACACAGGCTGTTCGGCCTTCAGTCTATCATGATTGCCGCTGCTAGACTTATCCACCTAACCAACCGCTCTAGGTCTACAACTCCCCTCTGTCGATCCCTCCACTGGCTTCCACGTGTACCCAAAGGATACAATTTTAAATATTAACAATCACATACAAAGCCATCCACAACTCTGCCACCTCATTTGCCCCTGCCTTTTACAGTAGATTGCCAGCTTTCACTGGGAGGGCCCTACTTATCATCTTGTGTTGGTTTGTATTGTAACTGTAATGTCTTCCTTATATTGTAAAGCGCTGCACAAACTGTTGGCGCTATATATAAATCCTGTATAATAATAATAGTTACATTGAAATGTCAGTTTTGGGCGGCCCAGCCCTTTAATTGTGGTCTCCAGAAACACCTACATAGCAGCTAAACACTTAAAAACCTTTTTTTTTTTTTGAGAATTAAGTTCAAACAGTTTAGTTCACAGACACACTTGACCTCTGATATCGTAAACCAATGGTATCGCAAACTAAAATCTGTACAAATAAATCTTTTTTTCTGAAAAATGGCACATAGAAAAACAAATGCAGATTAAGGTTCACAGATGCTTAAAAGAACACACAGGCTTCATAACTTTAATACTCTGGAACTACTTTCACAGTGGTATCCTTTGCATATATAAGCTGAAATAAAACTCTATTTCAAACACAATTTAAAAGCAGACATCACAAGATGCTCGTACTTTTATTACTGGAAAGGTCGCTTCTGTGCTCCACTTTGATTTTGGTTTCACTTTGCTGCTGGAGTTTGAATTTCCCTGACTACATGGCTAGGCTTCTACATCAGGCTTCTGTCTACTAAAAGTGCCTTCGATAGCCACTGAAGCCTTTTTATTAGACAGTGGAATGGTAGCTGGCATGTATTAGAAATTAGAGAGAGTCAATCTCTACCGAAACTAGACCAGAGAGGGGCACAGAAGACAGTGTTCTTGGTAATAAAGGTAATAGTAAGCATATTGTGCTCTCTACTTTAAGACGGAACTATTACTTTAAAATTGTAAAATGTTCACAATTGTAAACTACATTCGTATTATGAGGCTAGTTAAGAAAAGTGCATTAATCTGCTAATATTAGCATCCTATCCTGTAACAGCAAACAGAGAAGGATAAAATAATAATAAACATGGTTTGATATCCAATCATGGCTTAAAGAAGAACTACAGGAAATGTTTTCCTAACCCTTGCAGTGGAGCTACACCCCACACTGCAAGGGTTAACTGCTTGTTTTGTTCTAGGTGCAAAAATAAAAAACTTTATACTCACCCAATCCTCGAGCTGGCTTGCTCCTAGACTGGTCCTATCAGTCTCCCCCCCCTCCTCTGCAGCAGTCTAAGGTCCCTGAATCCTCACATTCCATACATGGTGTATAGGATGTAAGGACACCGAGAGACATATCACAGCTGTAGCATAGGAGGAGACAGGCTGGAGGGTGCACTGTAGGAGCCAGATGGCTCCAAGGTTCGGGTTAGTATAACTTTTTTTTTTTAGCGCCTAGACCAAAACGAGCACTTAACCTTTGCAGTGCAGGGGTAGCCCCACTGCAAGGTTTAAGAATTATTTTTTCCCTGGAGTTCTTCTTTATGGATACTACAGATGGAGTTTGGAAGACTAGAACCACATTATGTTTTGATTCTTTTATTTAAGATATCCTATGTATTCATTCTACACACTATGAGGTCTATTCACAAAGCTGCCGAAGGATCCAGCGGTAGCTTCGGCTGATCCTTCGGCTAGCTTTGGTTTCGGGAGGCCTTCGGTTCAGTATTCACTATAGCCCGTACTTTTTTTTAACTGTTTTTCTATTCTGCTCCGTACCACAGAGGTACCGAGCAGAATAGAGGTAGCCGAGCCGAATGCTGCTCAGAGGCATACTAGTTCAGATCCCTCTTATAGGGCAGACTGGGCAATTTTACATATTATTTCTAGATAATCAGGATATGTATGCTGCAGACCTCAACTTCTTATAATGTATGAGTGATTAAAAAGTTCAGCATGAGTGCTGAACATCTGGATGGGCCAAATGTGGTACAGAACAGAATGCAAGAATGCCCTCAGGAGTCTGACTGTGACTCCAGCTATCAGATGATTGAAGATGCATAGACTTTATGAACAGCATTAAATTAATATAGCAAAAATAAAATGCTTGGAATGTTTCAATGTTCTTACATTTCATGGTTCTAGCTGTATTGAACATTGTTTAATCACAGAATAATTTCTTACTGGGAATAACTATTTGTACCTAAGTGGCTAGAGCAACAGTAATGTGTAAAACACTGTAAGCACTAGCAACCAATCACATTAAAGTCTAAGGTTAGACTCTCTTTCTTTGCTGTCTTTGTCCCCTTTGGGCAAATTCCACCTCTGTTTGTCCTGGTAAATATTGTCACCAGTTAGAGAAAATTTACTATGATAGACTACAATCTCATGTTTAGTTTTCTAATTTGTATTGAAGTTATAGTCTATCACAGGAGTGAGCTTGGAGCGGTGGCTACTTTACAACACACACAGGGACCATGGAGAACAAAAGTAGCCACCCTCCAGAAGAAAGGACAGTTATATACAAATAAGATACATTTATGTTAATATTTAAGGTACTTGAATGCATTGTGGGCAGATGAACTCCAGGAAAAAAAAATGTCAGCTACTGTAGCTATGTGCTTACCCTTCTGCATAGCAATGTAGTCTTCCAGAAATCCATGGTAGAAGCCTGTACTTCCTGCCCTTTGCTTCCTTTATTTCCTTTCTGTTAGACCACTAGCTACTGTGCAGTCTTAGTCAGGGGTGTAATAACCTCCCCCCTGTAGTTCTACTGTAGTTCTATCAGAATTGGAATATGGCATTTGTAATATGGAATTTGGAGTTCAGAATATGGAATTTGTAATACGGAATTTAGAATATGGAATTTGGAATACTGAATACTGAATACAGAATTTGGAATATGGAATTTGGAATACTGAATACTGAATACAGAATTTGGAATATGGAATTTGGAATACGAAATTCAGAAAACAAATTCGGAATTCAGAATATAGAATTTTGAATTCGGAAGACGGAATTTGGAATACGGAACTTGGAATATGGGAAATGGAATATGGAATTTGAAATATGGAATTCGGAATCTGGAATTTGGAACATGGAGTTCGGAATACAGAATTTGGAATACGGAATTAGGAGTATGGAATTGGAATTCAGAATTTAGAATATGGAATTCAGAAAAAGGAATTTGGAATTCCCAATACGGAATTTAGAATACGGAACACAGAATTTGGAATTCAGAATTTGGAAGACGGAATTCGGAATACGGAATACAAAATTTGGAATTCAGAATTTGGAAGACGGAATTCGGAATACGGAATATGGAATACAGAATTTGGAATACAAAATGAGGAATTTGGAATACAGAATTTGGAATACAGAATTTGGAATTTAGAAGACGGAATAGGGAATTTGGAATATGGAGTTTAGAATACGAAATAAGGAATATGGAATTTGGAATACGGAATAGGGAATTTGGAATATGGAGTTTAGAATACGAAATAAGGAATATGGAATTGGGAATATGGAATTTAGAAAATGAAATTCAGAAAACAAATTAGGAATTCAGAATATAGAATTTTGAATTCGGAAGACGGAATTCGGGAAACTTGAAATCTGGAATTTGAAATCTGGAATTCGGAATCTGGAATACAAAATGAGGAATTTGGAATACAGAATTTGGAATACAGAATTTGGAATTTAGAAGACGGAATAGGGAATTTGGAACATGGAGTTCGGAATACAGAATTTGGAATACGGAATTTAGAATATGGAATTTGGAATTCAGAATACAGAATTTGGAATAAGGAATTTGGAATACGGAATTCAGAATACGTATTGCGGAATTTGGAAAAAGGAGAAGGGAATTTGGGATCTGGAATTTGCAATACGGAATATGTAATTTTGAATACGGAATTTTGAATATGGAATTTGGAGTTCAGAATACGGAATTTGGAAAATGGAATTTGAAATACAGAATTTTAATTACGGAATTTTAAATTCAGAATACAGAATTTAGAATATGGAATTTGGAATATAGAATACAGAATTTGAAATACGGAATTTGGAATACGGAATTGGGAATATGGAATTTGGAATACGGAATTAGGAGTATGGAATTGGAATTCAGAATTTAGAATATGGAATTCAGAAAAAGGAATTTGGAATTCCCAATACGGAATTTAGAATACGGAACACAGAATTTGGAATTCAGAATTTGGAAGACGGAATTCGGAATACGGAATACAAAATTTGGAATTCAGAATTTGGAAGACGGAATTCGGAATACGGAATATGGAATACAGAATTTGGAATACAAAATGAGGAATTTGGAATACAGAATTTGGAATACAGAATTTGGAATTTAGAAGACGGAATAGGGAATTTGGAATATGGAGTTTAGAATACGGAAAAAGGAATATGGAATTTGAAATATGGAATACGGAAAATGGAATTCGGAAGATCGAATTTGGAATACGGGATTTCAGAAAATGGAACTTAGAATTCGGAATACAGAATTTGGAATTCGGAATACAGGTTTTGGAATACGGAATTCGGAATTTAGAATTCGGAATTTGGGATACGGATTTGGAATAGGGAATATGGAATTTGGAATACGGAATATGAAATTTGGATTTCGGAATTGGAAATATAATATTTGGAATACGTACTATAGAATCTGGAACATGGAATTTGGAATAGAGAATTTTTAATATAGAGTTTGGAATATGGAATTTGGAATATGGAATACGGAGTACGGAATACAAAATTATGAATACAGAAATTGTAATTCATAATCTGGAATTCGGAATTTGGAATATGGAATACAGAATTCGGAATACTGAATACAGAATTTGGAATACAAAATACTGTACTTGGAATTTGGAATATGGAATTAGGAAATTAGGATTTGGAATATGGAAATCGGAATATGGAATTTGGAACATGGAATTCAAAACATGGAATATGAAGTTGGAATTCGGAATTCTACTGGTGACTCATTATTTCTTTTATTTCTTTTATTCAGTGTTCTGCTGGAGACCCCTCCCATGTTTTCTCATACCCTGCATATAAATGTAGATATTCATTCATGTTTTATGAATTTATATATTTATTTATTCATTTGTTTTTTTCCCCCCAACTATAAGTCCACTATTCTTCACTTATATTTTCATGCACATGGAATTGCTAGTCAATGTTCCAATAGAAATTCTTCACGTTCAATCCATAACATCCAGTAGCGCACAAATATGTGTGTTGCACATTTTCATTCTTGATCTCTAACAGAAGCCTATCCGCATGCACAAAGTTGAAACAGACATTAACCACACAGGGCATGCGCAGTAGAGTCACAGGAAGAACGATATAAGGCCATATCCCCTTTTTAGGGCGGGGCAAAAACAGCACCACATCTTACACAGACTGGAAGCCACCACAACATTTGTTGGAAGGTAAATATGTTCATTTCTTTTAATTATGCTCGCAAATATTCCCAATGTGCAAAACTATTCCACATGTTTATCTGCCAAACATGTGCAAATTTGTTCTCAAGGGACTTATTGGTCACTGGGTCACTTGTTGTTCAGGGGGGTAAATGCGGACATCGTCAGCAGCTATTTCTGGAGTCCCACTGACATCACTGGTTGCCAGGAGCTTCGCAGGATGCAAGCCAGCTCAGCTCTTGGCAGCTGGTCATGTCAGTGAGCTGGGCTGGAGACCACACAGAGCATCACAGGTTGCTAAGAGCTCTTAGCAACCTGGGACACTGTGGCCACCACTCACCACCACCTGGCCGCCCCCCTGCCACTTCTCACCACCATACGGCTGCCCCCAACAGATGCAGCCTGACGTAACTGCCTCAGGCTGCCTCATTGACGGGCCGGCCCTGTCCGTACCTTGGTATAGACAGGGATGGGATGAAGAGTCAGCAAGAGCGACTCTCAGTGCTTTACTGGCTCAAAAGAAAAAAGAAAATAAATGCACATTTTTTCTTTTATGAGTATGTGTGCATTTATTATTATTTTTTTTAAAAGTAGACTTTATCCAATCATGCTAAAACTCATTATATTAAATAGAGTCACTTCTGCAGTTTCTTATTTTGAGTAATAAAGTATATCAAACACAAACACCAGGTGATACAAAAACAAATTACATTTGACTAGTATTGCTATTTATTAGATATTTTATTGTTGTACAAAGAGTATCCTTCCTCAAAACATCCTTTGTGTTTCAATATAAAGCTGCTAACGTTTAGATATACGATCAAGAATTGTTTAGCATGCATCAAACACTTTTTTGGTGTTTGACACGGATACCAAATAAAAGAATCTGTTCTTTGATGTTTACATGAAGTACATGAACATATATATATGTTCTTTGATGTTTACATGAGGTATATACTTGGGCAGATGGTGTATGTTAAAACACTCAGTGCCTTCTGTATAGGTTCACACACACCAGCAATCAACCAGCTCAATCTAAAGGTTTAGAGATTTGTCTGAATGCATCATTTGTAACATTCACACATAAAAGTCACATTTTGGTATTTTAAAGATATGACCTCTGTGTGTTTGTATAAATGGGGCTAAATATAATATAATATTTAAAATGGATTGTTGAAAGGCTGATGCAGTATAAAAGTGCACAGTTGCTTATTTGATATAGTAGATATTGATTCTTACCTTTGAGTGGGATGTATAGAAGGCTTCCAGCTCTGGAACATTAGCATAATCTATTGATTTCATTTCATCTGCTGGTGGAGGATCCTCATTGCTTCAGTCCACAACTTGGTGTGTTCTAAAGTACAACAAAAGATGCAAGTCAGGCAGACATATTCAGCATGTGTACACAGCTCCACTGGTTACTCTTGGACCTTCTAGATCATTAATCAATACTGCTAAGACCTTTCTTCTTCAGATGGTTCACTTGTGACTGATAAAATAAGAGGGAGGAGTCGTTTCAATTTCCCAAAGATCTCAGATTATTTTATTCTTTGTCTTGTTTTAATTAAATGATCTGCGTGGTGAGACAATGATTTTGATGTCTTCATCAAAGTTTTAAGACATCTTTCATGTGTAGAACAAGGGGAAGTATGACTAACTCGGATGATGTGGGAGTAAGGGCTACATTTTCTACAATAAAACCTAAGTAAATTAAAAACACAGCTAGAAGAAATTATTTTAGGTTTGATCATCCAGCACGGAACAGTACTGTAAACTTTTATAAAGTTATTGCTAGACGAAGCCAGGGAACAAGAATGGCAAAACTAGGCAAACCCTTTCACTTGAAGGCAACTCCAGGCAAAATAAGCTTATTGGGGTTAAAGTCAAAATGTTTTGAGCTATTTCATTAATAATGAAATCCCTTATAATGGAGGCTGCCTCTTGGTGTTTAAAAGATTTACAGGGTTATTTACAAAAGGGTGAAGAGTTTGGAGAAGGCAGGAGAAGTGAACAATCTAGGACAACAAAGCTGAGCCGGAAAGTGAGCTGAATTGGATTTTTCCAAATCAGCTATGTTGGCCTAGATTGTTCACTTCTCCAAACTCTTTACCCTTTCGTGAATAACCTTGTTAGTTTCCTGCAGAATCAGCTGATCCCCTGAGCACTGGTCCTGATATTCTGTTTTAGGGTGGCTCATTTCCCTTGCAGGGTCCTATGAAGCCATCCTTGTGTGTGCTAATAAGCTGTGAATGTTTCCACAAACACACAGGCAGGGCAAGTCAAGCCACTCCCTTGCTCTCTACTTCCCCTTCCTCCCTTCTTATCCCTCCTTCATTATCCAAGCAAGTAGATGGAAAGCTGCCATGATGAGTTTCTACTGGACAGGAAGTTCAGGGAAGCTGAACTGAGAGACCTGGAGCCATGAGTAAGTGCTTGAGCAAAAACGTAAAGAAATACTAAGCTGGGCAATGTCTATGTGATTGATCTGGATTCATTACTGAAAAATATGTTTAAAAATACTTTAAAGCTGTTAAACCTTCTTTTGACTCAAAGCCCCCTTCCAGCACTCGGATGTAAGCGCCGCAGCTCTGGTAGACCCCAGCACAGTGGTCATGTACGCACCTGCCATTTCTCCAGGCCATTCAAAATACACACAGCCCCAGACTACATTTTGTGAATGGTCAGGAGCATAAAACCAGTGGAATCGGTATAAGAATATTAAAACTAACATTTGAAAAATAATTTAAAATTGACCCCACTATTTTATATTTTCCTTTAAATTTACTAAACATTAAATGATAAATACTGCATTACATACTTAGTACAAGTTACATAACATACATTTTGTGTACACAAACCTCATAATCTGCACTCGTTTACCCTTCAGGATGGGCTTCAGGATATCTTTTTTTGTTCTGCTCTTTTAACCACTGGCAGTGACGACCACTTGATAGTTCCCATTTGTCTTTCACAATGACGTTATTGAATGGATGTGCTTTCATGCACTTGAGTTTTCATCCTTGTTAATTTGAATGATGCTGATTTGCTCTACAGAGGGACACATCTCCGGCACTCAATGAATAGCAAGCTATAGCCCATTCATTATACAAGAATTGTTACATAAACTGCTTAACAGGCCACAATGAAGCAAGCAGGGGAATGAGTGCATTTTTCTGAGGCTTTTACAGGGATTAAGAAATCTGGGGAAAAAAGGGTAAGGGCGCTGTTAAGGAAGCCTCGCCAGCATTATCCAGCTGGAGAATCTGGCAACCTTGTCAAGTGCATTAGGAGCTATTTACTGAACGCTATTCTGAATAAACACAAATGCTACATTGTAAGGGCCTCAGTTATTATGCTGAAAGGCCCCTCTATGTTTGCTGGTAAGGTAATGTTAAAGCTGAGCTCCGGGCTGAAAGTTAAAAAGAAATCAATGTATGCAGTTAATTAAAATAATTAAATGAAATGAAATAGAACTAAGGTCAGTTTCTGAATTTCAATTGCTATCTACCTCTTGTAATCCCCTATTATACAGCAGCACTCAGACTAGAAGAACAAGGGGCAGTGGGTGGAATCAATCAGGTGTTCTGCATGCTTGTGTGTGGACAAGGAACATGCCGATAGTAGAAGAAAGCAGAAAGGTTAACTTATTTGTCTGTTGCTGCTTCTACATTGTTCAGGCACAGGCTGGGGGCACAGAGGTGACCTAGGTTTGTTGCAGTATGAAAAAGTCAGCAGGCTGGCTCCACATGTCTGCCTAATCTGATGTTATGTGAGTATATCTAAAGGATTTAAAGCGGGTCCTTCATGCCAGTTATATTACAAATGTAAAACAGCTTGATGAATACAAACATTAAAAGGGAACTACAGCCAAATCTCTTTTGTGTGGCTTTAGTTCACTTTTGAGTCACAGGAGTACATTTACTAATGTACTCCTGTGACCCAAAGTCAGCATCTAGCAGGCTACTGCCCGTTATTTGCTGATAGCACAGAGCCGTGCTGCAGCCAGGAAAGATCCTGACAATATTGACAGGATCCATCCCACTTCCTGATTGACAGCTGGCTCTGCCTCTCTACCTCTGCCTCTCTGCCTCTCAGCTGTGTCCACCCCCTCATCCTCTGTTCCTCCAATGAGCACTGGAGGAAGTGAGAGGGGAAGGGAGAATCCTTCAGGGAGCGGTCACAGTGGCGTCACAAGGGGGTGCGGCCCGCACCCGGGTGACACCATTGCAGGGGTGACACCAAAATGACTGACAGTCATTTTGGTGTCACCCACTCTAAAAGTCGGGCACTCGGTCATAGACCGAGAGCCCGACAGTGTCAGGAGAGAGGAGGGGACACGTGCGTGGCGACGTCACACGCATGCACGATGATGACACGGTGGGGCGTCAGCCGGTCTCTGCTCTGGGTGACACTCGGCCACGGGACGCCCCTGAGCGGTGACTAACAGTCACTACTCTCTGCAGGGAGAAGACCGTGAGCTGACAAATGACTCTCCCCAGTGGAGTCACAGCAACAGAATCTTGACAGGGGTTTTAACACAATCTCCAAAACTAGAAAAATGTTCTGGCTTTAGATACACTTTAATGGCACTAACCTTCTGTAAATCTGCAAGCATAGGTAATATGTACAAATAAAAACAACAAATAAAGCAACCAAAATTATACAAATCACTCAACACCATCTTAACTTTGAGACATTGTTATCAATGTACTGTTATGTAACAGCAAAAGTGCATTTCTAGACTATAGGTATTAAAACATGAAAGCCTAACAGTGACTTAGCACCTCTGCCCTCAGCAGGACACTATCTGGATGGAGTTTGCATGTTCTCCCTGTGCATTTCCTCCCACACTCCAAAGATATGCTGATAAGTTAATTGGCTCCTGTCTAAATCAGCCCTAGTATATAATGTGTGTGTGTGTGTGTGTGTGTGTATGCATATGAGAGAGGGACCTTAGATTGTAAGCTCCTTGACAGCAGGGACTGATGTGAATGTGCAGCACTGTGTAAACTGTTGGCACAATATACATGCCTGTAATAAATACATAAATAAGTCTTCCAGTCTAGATGGCTGGAAGTGATCTCTGGTTAGGGTATGTGTACATCGGCACCAAAGTTGGAATCATGTCAAATCTAGCCATTAGAAATCATGCATTCAAGTGCTTATAGGAAAGCCACTGGATCTGAAACGTGTACGATACATTTGTAATGCTTTTATGGAGCATCTGTGATGCCTTTACATGTATTTTGTATGTGAATATAGTTCATTCCAATTGATTTCTTGCAGACCTGAGTATTTTGTTGTGTTTTTCCTGAAGTGCAACAATGCTCAACATCTTATTATTTTCAATGGTGCCCCTTCACATTCGAGTGTTGTGTCACTTGTAGCTCAAAAAAATACATGAGTTTGTATTATATAAGGCAGAATTGTACATTTTAGGCCCTATATACTTTAATGAGAGTACCTTAAAAATTAGCATTATGCGCATTTTCATGCAATTTTATGGCATCTCTTTCTCCTAATAACTATTGGCTAAAAATATGTTCAAGCCTAAAATTTCTTGAGCTTCAAAATCAAATTGTGAAGCATAGTAGTATAGGATGTGCTGCATACACAAAAATGCTGTGTAATAGGGTGCATGCTCAACTAGGAAGTTAAAACTGCTCTGTAAGATTCAATTCCAAATTCAAAGACTTAAAGCTGAATTCCATGCAAACAGCTAAATACACAGATGGAAAAATCCAGCCCATGAGGGGGCTGTTTAACCTGAAAATGAATTTGTATGTCTGTCCATCCAGTATCAAGTTGTAAACAGCTCTACCACATAGTGCAGCCGTCTCTGGCAGGGAAGTAGACCTGATTTTTCTCTGCTGCAGTTAAGTAACACTTTCAGTTCTTGTCTTTTCCCAACCTGTGACTGGACAGTAAAGAAAAGCAGCAGGCTGATGAGCTCAACACTTACTCTTTGCTTTTTAAATCTATCTGGAGTTCTGCTTTAGAGGAACCCCTTACTGAGAGAAATACCAGGGCTGCCATTCCTGACCTCATTTTAAGAATACCAGTTTTCTGGTTGTCTCTAGCCACAATACTTTCTGAGTCACTTACCTTGAGTTGCAAATTAGAAAGAAAGATTGAAGTCAGAATTCATGATCTGCACACGTGTCCAGGGACAGTGACTGAGAAAGTACTGAAGCCTTTGGAACAATATGACATTAGCTTTCCTTAACTGCTCTCCTCTTCACTGATGTCAATGCCATCCTTCTGGCTTCCTCCCTCCCCACCCTCAATGACCATGCCTGCTGATGGTGTATATGGATTAATCGCATGCATACAGAACAACAGAAGCCTGCTCTTGTATGTACTGGTTGTCATGGTAACTCCACCTGGCACAATCACGCTCTTCTTCAGCATGCCACATCTGACAATGACTTTGCATGCCTGTTAAAGGTCCTGAAGAATCCCAAGTGATTTGTCATGTTACATTATAGGTGACTTTAGAACCAGACATTTTGTGGGATTATCTCTGAAAGATGGAGAAGAGACTAACTAGGTCATCTTAGTGTAGCCACCTTGCCTAAGACCCCTTTTACATTGGATGATCAGGAGAGCATTCATGCACAGATCCTCTTCTGATCACAGCAGTATAGAGCAGAGGTCCTTCAGAAAAAACTGCAATTACTGGACATCATGTTGGACTATGGGGAATGAGATGTAAATGGACATGTTTCCGTTTGCATCAGATTACCCCTGATCCGGCACGATCAGGTCTGATGAAATGGATCTCTGATTCGTTTGTTTTTCCGTACCTGGCTGGAGGCAGGGGTATCCTGGGAGTAAACAAACGCCTGTCCGTTTACAGAAGGCTGCCCATAGACTTACATTGGGCATCCAATCGGGTCTTGAAAACTGACAGGCGGACCCATTCGGACCATTCGTGTGAAAGATTCCTCATACAAGAATATATATTAAAAATTTAGGGCTGTCAGACATTGGTCAGTCTGATCCTGATTTGATAGTCTTTGTCCATTTGGTTTCTTCTAAGCTCTCTGTTATTGTTCGTATCTGCCTGCTGAAGAGTGTGACCTTGCCACAGTAATATGGTGTGTATCTGTGTCCCTAGCCAATCACTAGGAGGTTCATTGTCAGTGGTGCATGCTGGTCGAGGACATAACTATTCGTGGCTGACCTTGTGAGTGTCTCTTTTCCCCCAAGCCTCTTGCCTGGGAGAGGGGTGCTGTTAATTGTCTGGCCCTTGTAGGCCTGCTGCATAGGAAGGGAAGTCATGTGCTCAGACTGAGGCCTGGGTCTGAGGCCTAGTGAGTGAAGCTTAGGATGGAGATGACAGAGAGCAACTGCACAGCCAGGAGCTCAAGACACGGATTGCCGCAATTGGCTTAAAAGTCCTATATCTGTGAAGGGTGCAACTATCGGAACTGTGGCGGAACTATCGCCATACCGGCCGATATGGGGCCCGGGGCACAAGAGGGCCCGGCCATCGACTGTGGAAGAGGCGGGGCCCTGCAGCGGAGAAGGCGGGACCCCGTGACGGTGGTGGGGCCTGTGGGTGACTGTGGAGGAGGAGAAAGGGCCCAGCAGTGCTGGAGGCTGACAGAGGATCAGGGCTGACAGGTAGGAGGTGTGCAGGGGTGTGACCAGCCCACCTGAGACCCTGCAGAGCCCACCATAGAATATATCTGGTGGGCTCTGCAGGGTCACTCTCAGGTGGGCTGTTTGGGATCACAGGTGGGCTCTGCAAGGGGCGTAACTAGAAATCACAGGGCCCCATACAAAATTTTGCTATAGGGCCCTGTGATTTCTAGTTACACCACTGGTGCAAGCACTTTGTTCTATCAATTTTGGAGTCTATGACATCTTGTGTGTCCTGTGCCCTAACCCTCTCTCTCAGCCCTTCAATAAACGTTCATTAGCATCGTATCCTCTGTGTGGAAATAAGTTTTATTGGTCACCACTTGTGGGTCGGTGAGGAGGGACCATACTACCGGTGAAACCCGAATAATTAGAATATCGTGCAAAGTTCATTTATTTCACTAATGCAACTTAAAAGGTGAAACTAATATATGAGATAGACTCATTACATGCAAAGCAAGATAGTTCAAGCCGTGATTTGTCATAATTGTGATGATTATGGCTTACAGCTCATGAAAACCCCAAGAACCCCAAATCCACAACCTCAAAAAAGTAGATTATTACATGCAATCAATAAAACAAGGATTGTGCATAGAACAATATCGGACCTCTGAAAAGTATAAGCATGCATATGTACTTGGTTTGGGCCCCTTTTGCAGCACTTACTGCAATTACTTTTGCACGATATTCTAATTATTCGAGTTTCACCTGTTTTCATCAGCTCCTTTGGGGTTGAGCACTACTTTAACATTTAGAACTACCTAACTCTGCATCCTAATGATACCACGAATGATACTAGCACAGATCACCTGCATTACCAAGAGGACCAGAAAAGCAGGAGAATGCAGAATGCATTAAAGGCATGATAAAAGATATAAAATAGCTAGAATCACTCTATATGCAAATATACTACTGAGACTGCTATTGTGCTTTAAGATCCTTCGAAATCATTTAACAACTGCTGAATGCTTGCGTATACAGGCTCTTTTTCTGCTTAGAGCAGTTTTGGATATAGTAAGTGAGGGTTAGGTTGTAACCCCTGTCAGCATTTTTTGCTGTCTGTGTCCCATTGAGGAGATTTCCTTTCACTTCCTGTCCGATAGCCACAACAGGAAGTGAGAAGGAAATCCCTCCAAAGAGAGGTGGTCAGCAAGTCCCCCATTGGAAGATTTCCTATCTTTTACTGTTCTGATGACAACCCAAAATGTGGCATTTTCTTTCACTTTCAGTGATAATGATCACCAGGACAAATGGAGAGGGGGAAATTCCCCAACAGGGACACAGACAGCAATTAAAACCTGAAAGAGGTTCTCTATCCAAAACAAAAAAGAAAGCTTTTGGCTTTCTTTGCGCTTTAATAGTGGATCCCAGGTCTTTAAATGCTGGAAGTGCTGTAAAATCATACTTGGCCACAAAGAACTCCATTATATAGGTTAAATTCCCCAAATCGGTTGCAGGAACCACAAATACATTCCAGCTTATACTGTGTTGACTTCAAGCAATGCCAGAAACTACAATATTATTATCTAAAGAAGAGACATTTTGCGGGGAATTTAATAAGACTGGGCAAACAAAATCAGGAGCACTTGTGCCTGGCAACCAATCATCTTCTAGCTTTTATTTTCAAAGCTTAACTGAACCAACTGAAGATAGAAGCTGATTGGTCAGCTCTAATCTTACTAAATTCACCCCATTGTACTCACCTGTTTGGCCACCCATGCCACAATTCTTCGCTCTCATCGTGTGCCACAGTGCCCAGAGAATCTTCTTCCCACACACTTCCTGGGAGTATCAGATTCTCAGTCCTTCGCTTACCGCAGTAGCTCCTTCTGCTGCTCCCTACACATTTTTGCACAGAGCAGCCAAAGTACCTGAAATTATATCTATCTCTTGCACACTAGGAGAATCAAGTTCTACTACATTGCATAGTGCAGTTTGTCTAACAATGGGAGAAGAGTGATGTTATCATCATTGCGCTGCTGCCCCTTCATTATCCAGTTTGGCAAGCCTCCTAGATCAGATAGCATGGCTCAAATGCAGAATAGCGGGCTAAGAGGTATTAGGGGGTGCACAGCCTGGCTGTGTAGTTTGACAGAGCTGTTTTGATTAATAGACTGGCCAAGCGGAATTAAAGGTATTTTGGCAAGTAAATAACTTTCAATATATACAGTATGTTTTAACTGTTTAGTCAGAGTTTGGTATTTAATGAATTATAATGTGAATTAAACACTAAGGAGTTAATTTATCAAAGTTCCTCCCTGCGTATAGCTGAGCGGATGCCTTTCGCATGGCACTATTGCCCCTAGATGGGGTTAAAGAGTATAGGAGCTTTTACAAAGGATCAATGTGGGATTGTTATCTGCACCATTGTATTTGATTGGCTCCACTAGCTTCACGAGATCTTCTGAAGATGTAAAAGTAACACACAGTCAGTACACTGATTTATTGATTACCCTGTCAAAGATCAATATGCAGGAATGAGCTTTGAAACTTGCAGAAGGCAGGCTTCCCAGCTATGCTGGTCAATAAAATGACTGTGTTACGCTAACAGCCTACCTCTGTGTACAAAATCAGAGTATAAACCCTAAACTCTATGGGAATTTACATCTATAACATTTAACTATCAAGAAGCTCAAAGGGGAAATCAGATAAATCTCTATATATTTCCTGAAATACATTCTGCTAATGTTAGTTGCTCGGCTTTTATGATGATTCTGAGGTCCTTCTGGCTTTGCTCTGGCTTTCCTGATATGCTTACCTGTCAGTGTCGAAGTATTGACGCCAGAGTGTCAGCAGAGACAACCACCAAAACAGAAATGGCAACCTCTGCAATCAATTTATAGCTTGCAAGGTGCACATTGACAGGGCATTTCACAGAACAATAAAAAACAAACACTTTACCAGCTAGCCGACAAAAGTACAAATTCTACAATGGTTCAACAATGCCTGTTAAAAACTATGTTGTCAGTAGGGGGTTCATCGATTTGAACTCCAAATTGATGAGCTGTCAGGGTCTTTTTCTGAAATGATATGTTTCAAGTGTGTTATCATATACAGAATGTGCATTTTAGTATGTGCAACAGTTGCCATTTTTTGTTTTGCTTGCTGGATTCGGTACAGTGACACATTGGAGATCTTCAGCTGCCATTGAGCTGCCCTGGGCTTCTGGCATGTCCTTGCACCTTCAAGGAGGTATGGGCTACCTACAAGCATACCTGCCCTCAATTTTTTTATTGCTATAGGTCTCAAGATGGTAGCTCTGTTAGTCCAAACCTAGGAACCACACTTCACAGAGGGGCCTTGATTAAACACATTATATTAGCAAGTACATGCAACGAAACCTCTGTTTTTATGTCAAATTCTTGAAATAGTGTAGATTTAGTTTTTTGCTGGATAGCTGGTATGAGTGCTGGGACATTTCTGAATTGTATTCTTCAGTATAGACAACTCAAATCTTAAGTACAATTTAAATACTTACCTGTTGGCAGGGCAAGGCTCCCTCCAGATACCAATGGCCTGCTCTCACCCAAATGCTTGTGAACCATGGCTGAGGTAGGTTCCATATAAGGCTGGTTGTCTCAGCTTAGAACCAGAATTATCAGGGAAGCAACAAGCTGCTGGCATCCAGATGAAGCCCATTTATGTCAAAAGGTGTTTGCAGAGTCATTTTGGGTAGGGTAGCAGCAAGGGGAGGAAGTGGTGGTGAACTTCTGCAGTCATTTTATTTCCACTTTCTGTAAAACTAAAAATTATGAATGTATAGCATAGTCATACTATAAATCGTTATAGTGTACCTTCAATGATATCTGTATTTCTTCCAGCCCTTCACTATTTCTGTAAAACACTGGTACTGAGGGTCAGTTTCTCTAAAAATAGGATGCCACTAGCAGTTTCAAATGGATTTAATTAGATCTCATTAATCAAGAAAGCTTAACAACCAGGATTCTTACAAGCATTCCAAAACAGACAGCAGATTAAAGCTTGACAGCTGTAGTAACTATATATGTGCATATAATACATATTTCATATCTTAGTTAATTAAATTATAGGTCTTTTGAGAGAAGGTGGCCTCATTTATCACAGTCCCTAGGGGCAAGATCAAACAGGCAATTTTATATCTTTTCTGTGTCGTCCCCTCTTGCTGCAAAACCCATCACACATCACCTTAAAGAACACCAGTTACTACTGGGTTTATGTAGGACTCTGCATATTAAGTTGTAAAGTATGTTCATTATGCAGCCTTACCTATAAAAGATAAGAGTGGAAGTAGAGCTGCAGCTAACGATTATTTTCAAAATCGATTAGTTAGCCGATTATTAAGTTCGATTAATCGGTTAATCGGAAAGAAAATTAAAATTAAAGTTTAAAAAAACGGCTCCATTGATGGGACTGCTAGTTTGTATTGCGATTGTAGTCCATCACAGGAGCAAACTTAAGGAATAATAGGGGGTGCTGCAGCTATAATTGTGGAATGTGGAGGGTCGCTGAGTTGAGAAGTGATTTCTGTCGCTAACTTTATCTCTTGCTATATTTGGCAGACTTATGGTGTACTGTGGTTTTTCAAGAACAGATTAGTACTTTGGAATGTATATTTGGGGGCTGTTGACTGTGTGCTTGCCACCACTGCTGTTGAATTTGGTAGCACTAATCCTTATTTTGTGCTGATTTTTTTTTTCTTTTACCCTAAAGTATAAAGTCTTTTGAGGGACAATCCTTTCAAAACTGTAGCATTTTCTGTATATGTTCCCATCTACAATCCTACCCCACTGAAAATGTTTACCATTATTTCCTCCAGTAAGATCAGTAAAAAAGGTTAGTTGTCTGTCCTTCATCTCCAGATTGAATAAGGAATTTGAAATTCATCGATCTAAAGCAGCGTTTCTCTACCCTTTTTTTTTTTAGCTGCAGCACCCTTTTAAAGTATGCAAAATCTCAAGACACCCCAGTCCAAAATGCAGAAAAAATAAATGTAAACATTTAAAAAATGAAGTGTGGTCTCCCCCAAATCTATAACAAATCCTTATCCTAGATAGGGTTTGGTATGCATTTTAATGGGGGACCCCACACAAACAACTCCACATTAGAGTCCCCCCTTTCATATCAGAAGCTCCCTTCCCATCAGTCCCCCACCCCCCCCTTTCAAATCAGGAGCCCTCCTTTACATCAGAGTCTAAGAGGTGGACTCTTGTCCTCTTCTGAATGCTCGGGGAGGTACTGGATGTAACTCCCTGGATTAGCATCATGCATTTCCATGGTGCTGGTGGCTGGCTTGTCTGCACTTGGAAATGCATGACACATGTGCGAAAATTTGAAGGCATCCCTGACAAAACCAGAAGGCACACCGGAGTGCCACAGCATCCTGGTTTAGAAAGACTAATTTAGACAGTTCTGATGTAACATTACATGCTGTTTCACCACTTGAAGACCATGACATTACACCCCCTTCCTAGCCAGGCCATTTTTCAGTATACAGCGCTACGGTACTTTGACTGACATTTATTCCGTCATGCAACGCTGTACTGAAATGAATTTTATACCATTTTTTTGGGAAAAGATAGAGCTTTCTTTTGGTGGTATTTAATCACCACTGGGGTTTTTATTTTTTACTATATAACAAAAAAAGTACCCTAAATTTTGTAAAAAATATCTGCTTCCCTATGAAATGTTATGAAACATTTATTATCACTCCAATTTTTTGGTAAAATATAAAATAAGGGGTCACGTCGGGTAAATAGACACCAAACATGTCAAACTGTGAAATCGACCACGCGCAAAATCGCAGAAAACGACCACACCCAAAATTGACCATAGGCTTTAAAAGCTTTTACCGCTCATCAGTTTAATGTTATCAGTAATTAATTGCCCTAAAATTATTGTTCTCATTCTGACATTCACGGTGATATGTAACATGTGCGGCACAATAGGCATAATCGTTTGTGTTATTTTAAATGTTTTATTTGTGACTATTTTTTTAGCTTCTTTATTGTTTTTTGTATGCTTTAATGCCGCTGGCTGTTTACATTTCTAACAGTTTCTCACTCGTGTGCGCAGCGCTCAGCTGGGGGAAGGGCAGGACGATGTGTCTACATGACTGTCCACATTATTAGCTTTAGCCAGCTTTACGCAAAATGAAACACGCTAGGGAGCAACAGGTTGCCCAGCTAAAGTAAAGCTAGTCAGTAAAGAAAATTAACCACTAAGTTTCGCACTAAAAAAAGCACTATATCACAGTTAAGCTAAATGTTTGCAAGCATTTTGCTATGAAACGTTACATTTTGCAGTCAGTTTCTTCAGTGTAAGGGTATTGCAGCTCATCTGCGGTTGCATTTAGGGTTCGTTGATCCCTTAGTGCAGCACAGTTACATTGACCCCTTGGTAATCTCTCTGTGTGCTCTTAGACTTCTAATGCCTGCACAAAGTAGGTTAGAAGCTTCCTGTCCAACACTGGTAAAGGAAGGGAAAGTCAGAAAGAAACAGGGGAGAAGAACAATGACATTAGACAGCAAATAAAGAAAACATAGGTGAAAGAAAAGAGCTAACAATGCTGGTAGAAAAGAGCCCATGCCATGTCTTAGTTGGGGTGTCCCATGTCTCTTGGTAGCATAGCATATCTCCTACTTTAACAAAAGGTAGGGAACTCATGAAACAAGACTATATTCTGTTTTGCCTATGACTAGCTTCTTTGTCTAAACTTGGCCAAGAACCATTAAATATTAGGCATCTTTCCTTCCTCACATGACTCACAAGAGCTCCTGGACTATCTGCCATCCTCACCCAACCCTGACAATGGCCAACACAGAAACAGAATAAAATCTCCCTGTGCCATAACAATAGCCTGTTACTGCATTAGGTATTTCATATTGCCTTCTTGCTGTTCAGAAATTTGCGCATTATCACAAGAGATGCTTAAAATTAGAAATCTAAGTTGCTCTTAAGGCAAGCCTGAATGGAAAAATCTTTGAATTGGGTTTGCTTGGTTTTCATCACTTTTGTTTCCCTATAAATATTATCTGACTATGGAAAGTTTTATTAATGCATTATCTGGTGCCAGGTTTTCACATATTAAAATCAAATTGATTTCTTTTGTCAATTCAGATTATTATTATGTGAAGTTCCAGGCATGCTACAACAGTATGATTTGTTATAATGAGTAAGAATAAGACGTATGAACATTGAACTTCTTGAGTGAAAAACATGGCTCTACGGCTCTCTAAATACCTATCCTTGCCATCCTCTTTGTTTTCTGCATGGCCCTGAATCTGAGCCTATGGAAATCTGTTTTAGTGCGGTCCCTGGTTCTGTTTACTAACTATTGGTGTCAATAAGGGGAGATGCTAATCATGGCTGGTGGGCAATTGGGGGAGACACAGAGCACTTAACGAGAACAGTATAAATAAAAAGGGTGGTTGGTGGGCAATGAGGTGGGCCAGGTGCAGACCGGTGGAGGTGCTATTGAAACTGCATGCATATGGACAGTTAATTCAGAGAACCTGCAAAAGACCTAATACCAACAACATCTCCTTCCACTGTCAACATACCACACTCAGCATTTTTTATTCAGAATTATGCCTGCCTATACTTTATAATTGATTGCATTATGCAGTAGCACATGTGGTGCCCACCGCCTGAAGTGACAGGGTACACAACAATAATGTCATCTTAGCCCCCTAAGATGGTGGGATAGTATGGTTTATGGAAAATGTCCAGGCATTGGCATCTGTACTACTCAGAGAGCAAGGTTGCATGCCACAGAATCCCAGTAGCCAGTTTGTTTCTGTGAATTATATAAACATCATATTTAGACTGGAACAGTGGGGTAGGATTACAATCTCTGTCTGTAAGCTATTTACAAAAAAAACAAGCAGCTGGTTTGCAGGGATGGCCTGAAATCCCCTTACATAAAATCAATACATAACGATCACAATCAGGTTGTTGCTGCTTGTTTGTGACCATGCTAAGAAAATTCACCCTTTTAGGTGACAGGTTTCATCTTTAGGACAGGAAGTAAAATTAAATGTCCCTAATGATAACACAGTAATGACAACTGGACAGAGTCTAACCCTACCCTGTTCAATGCAAAACTAGAAAAGCTTAATATCGAGTTTTACTATGAGGTGAACCAGCTGGACCTTTTTTAGTACAGTTTCAGTTTTTCCATTATAGAATTAGGAGCAGGGCTTATTGTGTTTGGAAGGGTATGATCCCAGGCGAGACAAGTGCACTTAAAGTGCTGCCTACGCATATCTTTTGTAAAGCAGAGCCTATTTATTCGCTTTACACATATTTACACATATGGGTCCCTTCAGACATTTGTGGTCTGTTGTGGTGCACTACAGCATGTATGATCATGTGCATTGTGTTTAGGGCAACCTATTAATTTCAAATGGGAAGCCAACAAACAGCAACAGGTCAATAATATGACCTGCGTAGTGGTGCGCTGCAGTTAGGGTCTGTTGGCTCCTTCTGTACTTGTTTGTCAGGGTGCCATTCAAAGTGAACGGCACTGTGCAACACCATGTATTGTGGTAACACAAATTACAATGTCATTGTGTTTAGAACACACTATTACAATACACTTAGGGGTCTATTCACGAAGCTGCCGAGGGCAGCCGAGTGAATGACCGATCTGAAGTGAAGTGAGCCGAACACTGTTCGGCTATTCACTTCAGGCTGGTACCGCTAATTTCAGCTGTACATCGGCTGAAATCAGCCGTACATCGGCTTGCTTCGTGTGGCTTCGGGTTGGCCGAACATGCTCAGCCTGTAAATATTTCCCCAAAGCCCCTAAAAGTAAAGTAAAAAATAAAAATATTTAATAAAAAATGAATTAATAAATAAAAATAAATATAAAAAAATTAAAAGTTTATAAAAAATAAATAAAAATTAAATATTTAAAAAAATTTAAATAAAAACATTTTCGGTTTCGGCCTAACAATTTTTTTTATTTCGATTTCGTTTTTCGGTTTTTAAATTTCTTTTTCGGTGCACCTCTAATTTTATTAATAAAAATCTTTTGGTTTTCTTAATGGGGTCAAATCTATGACTGTTTTCAACCTTGGTGACAAAAAAAATCGAAGGAGCAGGATGGAAATTGTTTCTTGAACAATCGCAATTCTAACAGTGAATGTGGCTTTTGTTGGAGAAACTCCATTGATTCCAAAATTGAATGTTAAAACCAAACAAAATTTCATACAACATTCGTCAACTCTCTGATATTATCGATTTTTCGTATCACCATTCATATGAAAATATACCAGCATATGACCAGCAATAATGGTTTACACAATAAATTGTGTAAAAATTCCCTTCAATTATCTAATCATGAGAAATGCAAACACATTTACTTTTTTTTTTATCTGCACATGACTACGACTGGATAATTAAGATGAATATTCACAAAATGTATAGTGTAAGCATTCTCAACTCACTTTGTTTTGTCAATTAATGTAATCTCATTGGTTGCTATGGATGACTTCTCCACATTTAGAGACTATTTTTATCTGGTCAATTTATATTTTTGCTGGAAAACAATTTATTGCTGATCACTCTGTAATATTGTAGTCCATAATCACAGGTCACGATATACACAGTTGTCAGCATGAAGAAAATATATCCTGACTTGCCTGAGATGGACTGTTTACAGAGTTAGCCGGTAGCTCGTGATTAATAGATCCATAAAACTGATACATATATATAACGCGCCTTACCGACTATGACTTCAAGTGGAGTTATGACATTCTGCCCAATATTTATGTTTTTCTTTTTTTATGAGCTATTACATTCAGGAATGAATGCTGACGCAAACTGAATTCTTTCTTGCAATTATATGCAGTAAAATTCAGGTCAGCCACCACTGCCTAACTAGATATTGATACTGGATTGGATATTATGATTTACATAAAGAAACATTGCAATAAAAGGGGAAAAGTATTTTCAAGTGCTTATAATAATAATTGCCTATCATAAACATTTTTATTTTTCTGTGTGCGGTATGGATACTTTAACCTGAAGACAATGGGGGTTGATTTACTAAAGATTTGCAAAACTGTTCTTTGTAAAGCAAATGTCCACTTGTCCAATGTTCACTTTCTATCGTGAATGTTGATAAATAAGATGAGACTGTGTTCAATCTGAATACCAAATCATGTGCAAGGGAAATTAAAACAGGGTTTATACCTAGAATAGGATTGGGTATTCAAAGTAAACACAACTTGATCTTATCTATCAAACAGTACTCTGAAGAGTGAATATTGGGGTTGAAATGAAAACAACAGGATTGCTGTGAGCACATGATGGGCTAATTAATGTGAAAACAAGGTTACTTTATTTACTAGCATATACTTTGCAAAGTAAAATTTTTGTTGATTTACTAAGGCTATGTTTCACCCTGTGCACGATTGCCACGCGGTCAGAAGTCGCCAAGGTGTGAACCGATAGCGCTGTGGGTTTTTAGCGATTGCCGTGTGGATGTCACCCCATTGAAATCAATGGGGTCGCACGGCAATCGCTGTGTACACTAGCACATTATCGCGCCCCAGGTGTTGTGCGGTGTAGTACTGCTGTGAACCTAGCCTTAAATAGTAGAGGCTTTATACCTTTTTGCTAGCATATGATTGGGTGTTCAAAGTAGTTAATCTGAGGTCTAACAACTGACACGTGTCTAAACTGTGCCTGACATGGGAGATATTGAGGCCAATTTGCTAAACGAGTTGAGAATCTTTACTCAAAAAATGATGTGAATATTTACCTCTATTATTCAATTATGTGAAAAGCAAATTTTCGGTTCACTTTGACAACCCAATCATGTGCAGATGTATTTCACACATTTGGATAATTAATGTGGATATTTGCACACATTTATGAGTAAAGAGTCTCAACTTCATCAGCAAATCAGCCTCAACATCTCCCATGTCAGACATGGCATCTCACATGTGTCAGTTGGTAGACCTCAGAGCCTTATTATTTAATTTCCTGTTCCAATGACTTGTTTAACAAGGAACAGGAAATGAAGCAACCTCCCCCTAATGGAGACACAGACAGAAAAAAATACAATAACTAAAAATAACTATCACTACACAAAGTAACTGCCAAGATTTACATACAAAATTACACAATTTTTTATTTTCTAGAAAAAAAACCTCCAAACACATAAGTATCTGACTGCTAAAATAATGTAAAAGAAAGATAGCAATGAAACATTTACATGGTTATTCACAAAAGGGTAAGGAGTTTGGAGAAGGCAGGAGAAGTGAACAATCTAGGCCAAAATAGCTGATTTGGAAAAATTCCCCAATTCAGCTCACTTTCCAGTTCAGCTATGTTGTCCTAGATTGTTCACTTCTCCTGCCTTCTCCAAACTCTTCACCCTTTTGTGAATAGCCCTGTTAGGGTTCTTACCCTCCTCTATGCAGACGTAAACAGTTTTGGCTAGACTTCTTTAGTAACAGAGTTGCACATAGGAGAATCTTCTGATATGTATTGGCATCCCTTCCTTTGCTCCTTTTTTAATCACTTCAACTCTTTATGCAGACACTTCCACAGCCTGCCTTATGTAGAGTGAACCACCACGTAAAATGTTTCTGTTAGATTTGAATAGTGTGGGGAACAGTTAGAATCTTTATCATTATTGTTTTCTGTGTCATTGTTCTGTCCAAGAGACCTGATTGATTTATTGACAAGAGATATCAATAAAAATCTGACAGAGATTCTAACTCAAATCTAGACTCTTTGTTCTGCTTGCATGCCAACATGCAGGAAGAATTTAAAGTAGTATTAGACTTTTGAAACTTTTTTTTACAATGATGAACCCAGATCAAACAAATATACCTTGCCCAGCAAAGTATTTCTTTACATTTTTGTCTATGCACTTTCAGTCATCATGTTTCCAAACAGTTGGCTCCAAGTTTTTTTAGCTCTACTTCCCTGAACTTCCTGTAGTACAAGATCACAAGGCAGAGTGCAGTCTCTAGAAGCTGTCTATCTACTAGTTTAGAGAAGGGAGGAGAGGGGAGCAGGTGAGTGGCTTGTGTGGCTGTGCCTGTATGTTTGTGGAATGTGAACATAATGTCACCAGCACACCATAGTATAGTGTTCAAAATAGTCTGAATAAGTTGACACATATTGTCACTTGCAAAGCGCAAGTTCCCTTCATTAGGCTCAAAATGATGTCATTTTGAGCCTAATGAAGTATGCATCATTTAATTCAGAATTTTTTGGGACACTTTACCGTGGTGTGCTGGTGATGTTATGTTCACATTCCTATTCAAGCGGCCCATCCATGGTCATTACAGCACCCGTTTTCCATTGGGATATCCGGTAAGGAGTGCGGTAGGACATCCATATACATGTGTGCTTGTGGAGACACAGACAGCTTACTGGCAAACTCAAGAGTGGTGCCATAGGACCCCGCTAGGGAAAGGAGTCACCCTAAAACAGCATATGAGGGCCAGTGCTCAGGGGACCAGCTGATTCTGCAGGAAACTAAAACATTTAAACATTAAGGGGCAGCATCCATTGTAAGTGCTTTAATCAGGATTTGAAATAGATTAAAAACCTTTTGACTTTAATAACACATTAAGTACAGCTGATTACTCGAGTGATGATCTGTATCCTGCAGGACATGACACCTTTATCTGTAAATGGTCACAAGGCTCAATGCTCTTTTAATGTATTCACAATAAGTTTAAAAATATGATACATGTTTTCACCAGCATCATTAAACATTTTAATATTAAACTAACCATTTTTGTAAATTGAACGTAACTAATAAAACAGCTGAGCAAATATAAAGTGTGCAATCAAATGCCAGTGATAATAAGGACCATAAAATGATCACACAGTATAAGTGTATGCTGTAGTTATAGCATTCTGAAATATTTGTACCCCTTTCCCTTTTCGTATACTGCTAAAGAATGTTTTATGAATGCAGTGTAAGAAGACTGCTACCGAAATAACAAGTGCTCTCCCCAAAGGCAATTTTTAATGACTTTGAAAGAGAGCACTAATATACTGTAAACTGGAAACATTTCCACTGGCAGCTCTGAGACCTCTGAAAAGTGTCTGGTTCTTATAAAATCATCACCTAGAGCTATTCCACCTAGAGAGCATGTGAGCAGATCAAACATACTGCAGAAAAGATGCAATAGAACACTTGTGTGTCTATATCGTTATTTCACAATTATAACTACTTAACCCCTTCACTATCTGTCTCTCACGTGGGACCTCAAATGGATTAACCAACTTTGCTACTCACATGCACAGTTTAGGCTTTTCTAAACCCTAAGGTCCTCACTGTGCAGACTATCTAATGACTGGTCTGCAATCATGGTGGCCTCCAACCATCCAGTGTAGAGACAGAGCCATAGGCATGCACAGTCGGAACTGGACGTGCCCAACAGTTGTTGTAACACACAGTGAAGATCTGGGGGGCGTTAAAAGTAGGTACTCTGCTATGTGAGTTACACTAAAGGGTTTGGAAAGATGCAGTAAAGAACAACTTCACTAAGGCCCCTTTCACATGGGCACCTGCTGCGTGCAGGCTGGAAACCGGCGAAAGGGAAAGAGTTTACTGCGGTTCAGTGTAAAAAACCAGCACAGTACTTGTAGTGTGCCGATTTTTTACACTGACTCACAGTAAAGTCTTTGACAGTGACAGCTGTGTGTCCCGGCATGTACTCCTGTCACTACTACCGGGGGTGGGAGAGGCAAGGAGCAGCTCTATCTCGGGCGGAATTTGCCCGTTGCCCCCCCCCCCCCCCTGGATCCGCCACTGATATATATGTGTAATGGCAATAAAGTAGGAGACTATCAATAATATTCACTTAAAAAGGGACTGAAGTTGTGAAGTTGTACCCATGAATAGACAGGCAGAGGGCAAATGACTGATCACCAGTGTTGGCCGTGCTCTCCCAGCAGATGATATTTTCCTCATTACTGACTTACAATGTCTTGTTCTGCAGTTTGTCTCTGTGTGAAGGTGGCAATATTGGTGAATGCAGGATTTTACTTCCTCATGACTGAGCCTCCAGCAAGGAGAACAGTGACCAGCACAGCACTGACATCACCAAATCTCACTGTCAGAGGCAGCAGAGCCTTAGCTTTCCCAATGCACATATACAGCTATGAGGCTGTAGAGACAGGAGTACCTAGGCACACTCATATCCCAGACAATACACTGGTATTTTTATGAAGGAATTCCAAACAAAAGGTTCATTTATTAGGGTACTGTTTAGACACCATTTACATTTCTAGATGTTCCCCACAACATAGAAAATCTTCATTTTTCAGTTCAAAAATATTTAACACTCAACCTAATATGTGTTCAAATAAACCATATTTAACGAATTAGTGTAAAATGCATAAACGATTAAAACCAGTGACAAACATTGACTGCTGTGACAATTCTGACTGCCGTTATGATCAACACTATTTTAATAAGCAGAAATATCAACTCAGTACATTTAGAAACCTTTAAGATAGCTATACTTCTGGAGGAACATCAAAGTAAAATGAAATATGTGGTTGGGATGACAGCTTGCATTTGCCATGGCAACAAAGTGACACTATTAGGAGTTTCTGCATAAATCAAGAAGTAAACAGAGTAAAATAAAACAGGTGTTTGTTCAGCATGATTCAAAAATAGTAGGGAAAAAAAGACTAGAGATATACTTTGTTGGTGAAGGTACAAATATATTAATCATCCAAAACTGTAACACATAGGTGCAGGTGCTGTCCTAGATTAAATTACCTGGACTGCATAAATACTGTGAGAAAGACATTTAACTAAATCCAGACGCATACAAAGTGACCATAAATCTTGGAATGCCTCTCTAGTAGTAGAACAAGGCTAAAAACAAATGCTATATTTATAGTTGGGCCAATTGCATTCTGAAAGTACGGTATATCGCCCCTAGTTATAATGGCCACAGCCTATTTTCTTTGACTGGGCAAACAGTCCATGTTTCTATTGGTATGCCAATGCCAGGTAGTTAATTCACCCTGCAATTTAAAGCTTGCTTGTCTAAGGCAGCAGATTTTGTCGTAAAAGTCTTTGCCTTTTGAAACCAATCGTAAACACATTCCCACACTTTCTCCCACAGCATGAACTATGGCATGGCTTCCCTTGTTGTCTACCTAAAAAAATGCTTCTTGGGTCAGAGTTGCAAGAGGAGAGAGATCTTGGAGTTACTTTGACAGAGGGCAAAAAGCTTAAAGCGGACCTTTACGCTCAAAAATCAAATTCTACTAATACATCACTCTATGCATGATGAGTAATAATAACATAGACATGTCAGGTGTAAAATGCTGTGATTTTGAAATACTTACACTTGTAGAGCATTCACTTCCTGCTTTGAAATGGCAAAATGATTTAGGTTTGGCAAAGCAATGCACACTAGGATTGCCTTATTATCAGCAGAGCATTGCTGGGAAATCTCATCTGTAATCTCACAGGTTCTCAGGGAAAGGTATTTTCCTGAGATGATGTGCATGGTCACATTTCCTAGTCACATGTCTAATCACATGTGCCCGAGTGCAAGGAAGTAAATGGAAATCTAGTAAATATGGCCACTGTCAGAAGACTGGGGAAGAAAAGAGAACTAAGGTATGCTAAGAATACAAAGCCTGCAATTAGATTGTCATTACTAAACATTTTTAAAGCTGTGTCTGTTGTTAAAGATAAGGGTACAGGTCAGCTTTAAATAGCACAACTGGTATCTGCTTTGAGCTCTAAAATACAGGAGATATGCTTTAAATTCTATTCAAGGTGGTACAAGGTGCTAACTTTTTTAGCGGTTACATATCCAGGTGTCTCGGATACCTGTAGAAGGAGGTGTGGGCAGAGGGGGATCTTTCTCCACCTTTGGTGGGAAAGTCCAGTAATTAAACCATTCTGGAGCACCGTGTCTGATGTTCTGAACTAGCACTTCTTAATACCCCTCTGGCAATGCTGTTCAATGAGACACCTAAATCTACTAAATGATACAAAAAGTCACCTTCTGAATGTGGTTCAGTGCCTCATGCCTTGTTTATGCAAAACCACTAGGGCTTCTATGGTGGTGGAATGGTACAGTAAGATTAATTAATTATTGTAAAACAACGCACATATCAGCTCTTGGAGTCAATATGACAATTTCTTTGGTACTGTTGGTTAAACTTTACGTCTGCAAAGGATTTCAGGGAATTAAACGCCCCAAAATGACTACATAGTTATACTTACATGGTGTTTAGAGAGGGAAATCTTTGGTGACAGGGTCAGGCATTGGCTAAGTTTTGTTCGTATAAGTACATGTTAGATTCTCATTACAAAAAAGAAAATTTGGGACAGGGTATGCCCATTCTCACAAGAAAAGAGGTATATAAATGTCCACATTCCATATTTTAAAGATTTTATAGGCTTATATGTTTCATCCAGAAATCAAATGTATGCCTACTGTGGATCTTCCACTGTTTGAGAATTAAAATAAAGTACAGAGGAGCTGGGATTGACTGTTTTTCTTCAATGCTTTATACTGCATTTATGTTGAGGAACAATGAAGGAATAAAAACTCATAATAAGATTGATCCTAGAGTAGTTTAAAGAAACTCACCTCTGCTCACAGATTACTGGATATTACTTGTGCTATTCACCTCTCTTCATAGACAGCAGTATATTCAGCAGCTTCCCCTTTGTCTGGCCTGTCAGTTTGTTTCATTTCATTATTTCTGGTGCAAGGCTAGAAGGATACTATATGTTGTGCGATTCACAAGAGTAAAGAGCTGTGCGGATTGTTAAAATATATATCGCTGCCCATGACTAGCTTTGCAAACCACCAATAATGTTTTTATATTTTGCATAAGCAACATCTTTAAAGGAAATTTGCCAAATAATGTGATGTGATGAGACTCTTAAAGCCATACTAAACTCAGAAATCAAACCCGAAAAATGCATTCAAGTACCATAACTATTAACAAAAATGTATCGTATTTGTGTATCACTCAGCTGCGGATCCTCAAATCATCTCTGAATTGGTGCCGACACTGTCCTTCCTTCTGGAGGGTGGCTACTTTTGTTCCCCATGGACCCTGTGTGTGTTGTAAAGTAGCCACTGCCCCAAACTCACTCCCGTGATGGATTACAATTTCACATTTAGTTTACTAATTTGTATTGAGATTGACGTTCATCACAGATCAGAGCGGCAACTACTTTACAACACACACAGGGACCATGCGGAACAAAAGTAACCATCCTCCAGAAGAAAGGACAGTGTCAGCACACATTCAGAGATGATTTGGAGATCTACAGCTGAGTGATACACACATGAGCTACCTTTGTCTTAATAGTTATGGTACTTGAATGTATTTCTAAGATTTAACTCCTGTGTTTTGTGTCACTTTAAGATTTTTATTGAATCTCTAGGCTGGTTGTTGCTATCCCTTGCTATACTTGAGTGGATTCTACACTATGTCAAACAAACTCTACACGTAAGTAACAACAGCAACAAAATATAGTGAAGTGTAGAAACAGCGGTGGTAGGTTGTCAAAGTATTTGGATTGGACTAGAAGGTTACACAGGTTACCAGGTATGTCTTCATGGGTATAGTACATTGGTATGCCATTATACTTGCTCTAATGTCTACCTTTTATAACTCTGGCAGTTCATTGAGCAGGGAATAGTTTAAATGACTTACAACAAATAGCTTTGGGTATATTTTAGACAAGTTTTAAAGAACAGAATGAACCTAGTAAGTCTAGTTTACTAAGGTCTGGTTCACACCTGGGTGTTTTACAGCGCGTTCCTACGCTCTGTAAAACGCTCAACATGTGAAAACCAATGATTGCCTATGGGCATGGTTCCCATCTGGGCGTTTTACAGCGCGTAGGAACGCGCTGCAAAACGCGCTGCAAAACGCCCTACTCCCAAAGAAGTACAGGAGCTTCTTTGGGGCGTATTTGCCATGCGTATCCATTGGGATACAGCCAGGTAGCCCTCGTAAACGCGTGTTTGTCACGCGTTTTTTTACCGTGAATCGCGGCAAACGCGCATATTCAATACGCCTAGGTGTGAGCCCAGCCTAAATGAGCTTAGAATCTTAACACAATACATTGTGTAAATATTCACTTCAATTATCCATGTCATCATGTGATAAGCAAATTTCTGTTCACTTTGAATATCCAATGACGTGCGGATGAAATGAGCAAATAGGAAATTGCTTTTCACATTATTGGATAAATTAGGTGAATATTCACACAATTTATTGTGTAAAGATTCTCAACTCCTTTAGTGAACCAGCTTCATTATCTCCAACCAGTTGTATTCCCCCAACATGCATGTGTATAGCCGATCAACTGCCATGCTAAAGAAGCAGGAAGACATACAGAAGCAAAGAAATAAATGGATAATTCTCTCACACGCTGCCAATATATGTGAAACACGTCTCTAAATAAAACAAAAGGCCTACTAAATGAACACCATGCAACCTTCATTTCATGGCAACCAACTATGGCTAATGGCTGCCTATATATTATTTTGTACTATAGTGATTTCTAACACAATAAGTACATTGAATAGGAATGCTATTGACAGGCAGAAAATGAAATGTTCATTTTATTTGACATATACCTCTACAGGACAGTAAGTCATTTAAATTTTAGGTGCCCTGGACAAATGCATGCCCTGGTATTCCCAAGGTCACGTAGGCATTTAAATCAGCATGTCCTTGGGTTGCTGTGATCACATGTTGATTCGCACTTTACAATGCAGAACTCCTTATTGTGGCCCTTCTGAGATATTCTTTACAGCGCCTCTTGTAAATGGCAGTGGCATGTTTTTCAATTCCAATTCCAGTCTCCTTCAATTTGGCTTTCAAATTACCAGAAATCACCTAGGTAACACAGGCCAGTTCTCTGCGCATCGCTTTGAGTCAATAAGATCCATGACTGTACATCTGTCCCCGAGTCCTCCACATTGTAGAGGTCCTCTGACAAGTGACAGAAAGGAGCTGTCCATAGCCCCTGTGCTGAATCTTCTCCGCAGCTTCAATACTGCCTGTGCTTAACCGGTCCTTTCCTTTTCTGCCAAGAGCACTATAACCACACCTCCATTTTCTCACAGAAGCCAATATATTTAGACATTACAATATTATCATTAATCAAAGGCTGCAAATGAAACGCTTTAAAGCAATCATTAACCCCTTAGCAGCCTGGGGAGACAACCCTTCTTTGGTACCCTGTGTTCCCTTGGCAAGAAATGGCATTTGCCAAACCTAAATTCTGCAATCTATTCAGTTATCTTGGCCTACTTACAAGATAAGTATTTTTTTTTTCACTGCACCAAGCTGCAAGCAATGAATGTGTCCGATTATGATCTGGCTTTGGGATTACAAGAATTTATCTTGGTTAATTTAAGAGATCAGCTTCCAAGATGTAACATCTGTTCCCACAACACATGGACAAGATGCAGGGAGATGAGTGTCAGTGTTATCCAGTTTATTCTGCCGTGTGACCAAATGTTATCCAGTTGCGCTGCTGTCACAATAGTAACAAATACTTCACGCACTATCATCTCCAGATTATTAGAAAGGATGAATTGTCATGTGCCAGCAGCAGGCACCATTGCTCTCCATAGAAGTTCCACACAGCTGATCAATATTGGGAGCAAGTCTCAGAGGGCCTTGCATGCACAGAAAGAGTTACACAGGGGTCTAACGCACATTCATAAAATACCATTGTTGCATTTCTCTGTGTATGTATAGCCGCTTTAGCAAATACAACCATCCATCCACTTACTTAATTTGAAACATGCATGAATTAAAGTCCTAGCTTAACTATATTACATTTTATTGGCTTGCCAGAAATTCCAGACCATGTCCATGACTGCTAAATCAATGATCCTCCATCTATTGTCAGTGCAAGCATTGATACGATGCTTTTACATATAGAAGAGCTATTAATGCCAGTGTAGATGAATGCCTATCGCACAACAGATCGTGAATTAACAAGTGCACAGCTCATCCTGCGGATACAGCTACGAAGTTCTGTACAGCAAACGCAATCATATAAAATCAATCTGAAAATCTTACCTTGCATAAGGAGCGCTGGATGTCCAAGCTGCATGCAGGCAGCGGCAGCCCCGGTGCATATGCGATGTCGGTGCCGTTTCCCCAGTACGTATCAATCTCAATTGTGTGCTCAGCCTCCCCCGGCAGAGTCTGCTACTAGGGAGACCAATGGCTCCGGCTGACTGGAATGAATCACAGCGCCCGCTCGGCCAATCAGTGCGCACAGCAGCGCCTGGCTATCCAGCATTCCAGGGAGACGCTGAGAGCTGACACTGGTACATATGGGAGCAGAGCTATTTGTCGCCCCCGTTTGTTTGTACTAGCTTACAAGATGCAGTGGCTTGCCAGTGATGAGTGGCATCTGCTGACACTTAAATCAAGTGACTTAGATCCCTTGTGACAGTGTTAAAGCCTATCTAAACCCAAGAACTAAAGTTTATTCCATGGCAGCTTACCTATGTTTAAAGGAGAAGTGTTGGGAGAGTAGAATATACTCTTTCCAATACTTAGATGCTGCAGCTGTCATGTGCTGGCTCTATATATTGGGAGATGAGCGAGCACAGTGGTACTCAGAGTATGACACATGCCCTGGGCACCACTCAAAGGGGGAGGAGCAGCTCCATGGGTCAGTGAAAGTTTAAAGGAGAACTATGGGGTCAGTGTTTTTCCCCATAGTTCTCCTTAGGGTAACGGGAGGACACAAACTAGCGTCCTCCCGTTACCCTAAGCTCAAGGCCCTCACACATCTCCCTGTCTGGCTCTTAGCAACATGGGACGACGCTCTAGATGCTGCAGCTGTCATGTGCTGGCTCTATATATTGGGAGATGAGCGAGCGCAGTGGTACTCAGAGTATGACACATGCCCTGGGCACCACTCAAAGGGGGAGGAGCAGCTCCATGGGTCAGTGAAAGTTTAAAGGAGAACTATGGGGTCAGTGTTTTTCCCCATAGTTCTCCTTAGGGTAACGGGAGGACACAAACTAGCGTCCTCCCGTTACCCTATGCTCAAGGCCCTCACACATCTCCCTGTCTGGCTCTTAGCAACATGGGACGACGCTCTTGTAGGTGTCCCGCTCAGCTCCGGACAACCAGTTTCTTTTTCATATACATCGTCCCTCCCAGGCCTTAGCAACCAGAACAGGTGGTTAGATGTGTATGCAGGCTGAGCGCTGGCCGGCGTCCCGCCCAGCTACTAGCAACCAGCAATGTTATTGCTTGCTATAGGAGCTGGGTGGGATTCCAGCCAGAGTGTCTCAGGGTGGTAAGGACCAGCCAAGGAGATATGTGTAGCCCTCACACATCTCCCCGCCCGGGTCTTAGCACCAGGGTATGCTCTGGCGGGCGTCCAGCCCAGCTCCTGGAAATCATTTTTTTCCATTTACATCATCCCTCCAAGGTCTTAGCAACCAGAGTGGGCAATTAGATATGTATGCATGCTGAGCACTGGCTGGTGTCCTGCCCAGATCCTGGCAACCAGTGATGTTACTGGATGCCATCAGCAGGGCGGGATGTCGGCCAGAGTGTCCCAGGTTGCTAAGAGCCAGGCAGGGAGATGTGTATGGCAGGACACCATGGGCACCATTTTTTTTAGATATGCCTCTGGATGAGCACGCAAGCAGCCATTGATCACTCAGCTCACAGTCATCTTCCAGCAGGCATCCCCCCTCCCTTCTCTGTTCCACCGGAGGGACAGGCGGGGAGAAGGTGGGAACAGCTAACACTGGCTCTAGAGATGCAGAGCCAGCAGTCAATCAGGCAGGTGGATCTGATTGTTGGAATCCTTCCCGGCGCTGTCAGCATTTAGTGGGCAGTAGCCTGCTATCTACTGACTTTGAGTCACAGGAGTACATTAGTAAATGTACTCCTGTGCCCCAAAAGAGAACCCCCCCCCCCCCAAAAAAAAGGTTTTGCTTTACTACTATTTTAAAGAAGTAAAGTGAGAGGGGAACCCTCGCTGAACTCTTTAGTTGCAGGCCCCGCAGATCAATTCAGCCATTTTGTCAGTGTGTTTTTCCCATCATTAATTCTCCACGCACAATGTACCTGCTTCCTCACTTCCTCCTACATGTGACCCTGCAATGTTCTCATTTACCTTTGGATCTCCACACTTAATAGTGCTCCTATTTTCAACTACAAATGCAGGCAATCCCTTTTCCTCTGCCACTGTCGCCAGCAGATTTTACAATTTTGCCTGCTCAAAAGGATGCCAACGGCATCTTCCAGTGCCTGCAGCAGATGACTGGACAATGGGATGTCAGTCTGCTAAACCTCTTCTTGCCTGCTTCAAAACCAGGTGCACTACTTCTGACTCACTTCCAGAAGCTCCTCTCAGTGAGTTTGACTGTAGAATAGCATAGGGGAGGTTCGGCGATCTTAGTTTACCAGTAATGTCTGATAATCATATTTTTGATGTAATTAAGTCAGTCTTGTTACGCATGGGCGTTATGCTGGGTGCAGCCCCCTATCTATCTATCTTTGGGTAAAGTAGCTCGCCAGGCAGCCCTCCATGGACTGTTTTCCAGCTGGCATGCATTTGTCCCTAGACATAAAAGATAAAATATGGAAGCATGATTTGATATTTGTTTTTTTGTTTGCTCTAGCTGATTAGAAGATAGAAGTTGATAATCAAATTGACCCTAATGTACAAGGTGAGAAACTGAAACAGCTTCCCTGCATTTTTGGGAACTGGCTGCAGGGTTTCTGTGCTTTTGCTGGAGTTCTCTTCACTTATAAATTGTATGGTTGGCAATGCTTGTTCAACTATGGTACACAATTTTACCAAAAGAGGCTCCACTTAGACTTGGAAGAAGGCAGCCTCTGGCTGTTGATCATGTGTTTGCATAAGCCCACCTCCTTTCAGTCTGCTGCGAGGGCTCTGACATCGGCAGTGTCCAGAGAAGGTCATCTGCTGCCAACTAGGGGCTATAATTGCTTGTCCCAAGGATTTGTTAGCCCTGAAACTGCAAGATGGATTTCATTGCAAAGTCTGGATAACATATTTGCTGACCAACGAACCCACCATGTCTGCCAACTAGCAGTCAGCTTCCCAGTTTGACTCAGTTGTGGCTGAAAAGGTCATGAATGAGCTGGAAATGTGATGCAAATCACAATTTGTGGGTTTTTCCAACTTGGTGTAGTCCCCCCAAAAAATGGCAGGTTAGTATCACCCTATCCACCACCTCTACTTCTACAAATGAACCTGTTATTGATGAAATTGTTATGGAGGTCCAAAACACCTATTTTGACAAAGCTCTGTTCCTAAAGTAGAATTAAACTCTCAAACTTTTTTTCAATAACAAATCGAAATTAAACAAATATACATTGCTCAGCAAAGCATTGCTTTAAATTTTTGCCAGTGGCATCCACGTCTCTCAGCTCAGCTTCCTGCCCAGTACTAGATCACAAAGGACAGTGCATACTCCAGCAACTGTTCATCTACTAGCTTAGAGAAAAGAGGAGGGAGGACAGGCTGCCAGGGTGGAGGGGAGTAGCTTGATTTGCTGTGTCTGTGTGTTTGTGGAGATACAAACAGCTTACTAGCACACACAAGGGTGACTGCATAGCACTTGAGAAAGGGGTCACTCTAAAACAGGAAGTCAGGACCAGTGCTATGGGGACTAGCTGATTCTGCAGGAAGCTAAAACGTTTAAACATCAAGTAGCATTCATTGTAAGTGATTTCATCAGCATTTGAAATAGCTTAATATCCATTTGACTTTTATATCACTTACATGAGATCTGCAAAGACTTAGGCACTGTTCACAAAAGCAGTCTGCTTTCTGCCTTCTCCCAGTTCACTTGGACCAGGGGCAGACTGGGCCGGGGGGCAGGGTGGCAATTGCCCCCTGGGCCTCTCTGGTGGCTGTAAAAACGGCCCCTGCCGGCGCAGCAGCAATCGCTTTTTTCATCTCTCCCCTCTGCTCCTGCAGCAGCCGGGGAGGAGGAGAAGAAGCTCTTCGGCTGCCTGTCATTATTAGCCCATGTAGTGCTCGAGCTCCTCGGCAGCTCCCTCCGCCCACTTCTTCTGCTATTGGCTGGGAGGGAGACTGCACTCCTACTCACTGTCTGCCTGGGTCCTAAAGGGAGGACAGCAGGAAGTGGCTGGAATCACCTGAAAACGTGGAGGAAACCTTGCTGCTCCTCCCTCCCACCCCCACCAGGAGAGGAAAGAGGATGGCACAGCACCTGAAACAGGAGAGGAAAAGAGTCACTGTAAGTCCCTGTTCTTTCTGTGGGACCTCTGCACTGCATTACTGACCGCTACACTGCATTACATGCTGACTACTGCACTGCGTTACTGACTGCTGACCTCAGCACTGCGTTACATACTGACCGCTGCACTGCATTACATACTGACTGCTACACTGCATTACATACTGACCGCTACATTGCGTTACATACTGACCTCTGCACTATGTTACATGCTGAACTCTGCACTGCATTACATACTGGCCGCTGACCTCTGCACTGCGTTACATGCTGACCTCTGCACTGCGTTACCTACTGACCGCTGCACTGCGTTACGTGCTGACCTCTACACTGCGTTACATGCTGACCTCTGCACTGCTTTACATGCTGACCTCTGCACGGCAATACATGCTGACTGCTGCACTGCGTAACATACTGACCTCTGCACTGCGTTACATACTGACCGCTGACCTCTGTATTGCGTTACATACTGACCTCTGTACTGCGTTACATACTGACCGCTGCACTGCGTTATTAACTGACCTCTGTGCTGCGTTACATACTGACCTCTGCACTGTGTCACATGCTGACTGTTACACTGCGTTACATGCTAACCTCTGCATTACATGCTGACTACTGCACTGTGTTACATGCTGACTGCTGCACTGCGTTACATGGACTGCTGCACTGTGTTACATGATGACTGCTGCACTGCGTTACATGGACTGCTGCACTGCGTTACATGGACTGCTGCACTGCGTTACATACTGGCCGCTGCACTGCGTCACATGCTGGCTGCTGACCTCTGCACTGCGTTACATACTGACAGCTGCACTGCGTTACATGCTGACTGCTGCACTGCGTTACATGCTGACTGCTGCACTGCGTTACATGCTGACAGCTGCACTGTGTTGCATACTGACTGCTGCACTGCATTACATGCTGATCTCTGCACTGCATTACATACTGACCGCTGACATCTGCACAGGGTTACATACTGACCGCTGGCCTCTGCACTGCGCTACATACTGACCTCTACATTAAACAGCTGAGCTCTGCACTGCATTACATACTGACCACTGCAATGTGTTACACGCTGACCTCTTCTCTGCGTTACATGCTGACCTCTGCACCAGTGGCGTAACAACCGTGGGTGCAGCAGGGGCGCGGGCACCGGGCGAAAAGTGAAGGGGGGGATTGCACTGGATTACATACTGACCGCTACATTACACTGCTGACCTCTGCAATGCGTTACATTCTGACCTCTGCATTACACTGCTGCACTGCACTACATATTGACTTCTACATTACACCGCTGATCCCTGTACTGTGTTACATACTGACCTCTACATTACACTGCTGACATCTGCACTGCATTACATACTGACCTCTACATTACACTGCTGACCTCTGCACTGCATTACATACTGACCTCTACATTACACTGCAGACTTCTGCACTGTGCGTCACTCTGCTAACCTCTGCACTGTGCGTTATTACTGACCTTTGTACTGTGCATACATCACTGACCACTACACTATGTGTTAGACTGCTGACCTCTGCACTGTGCTTCACATCCTCACCTTAGCACTAGCTAATACTTGCCTTTGTCCTCTACGTCACATAGCTGTACACCACCGGCCTCTGCACTCTGCATTGCAACGCTGACCTCTCTACTATGCATCGCACTGCTGACCTCTGTACTGTGCGTTGCACCACTGACTTCTGTACGCTGTATTACAGCGCTGACTTCTGCACTGTGTGTTATGCCACTGACTTCTGCACTGTACATGACACCGCTGACTTCTGCACTATGCATTACACCGCTGACCTCTGCACTGTGCATTACACCGCTGTCCTCTGCACTGAGCATCCCACCGCTGACTTCTGCACTGAGCATCACACCGCTGACTTCTGCACTGAGCATCACACCGCTGACTTCTGCACTGAGCATCACACCGCTGACTTCTGCACTGAGCATCACACCGCTGACTTCTGCACTGAGCATCACACCGCTGACTTCTGCACTGAGCATCACACCGCTGACTTCTGCACTGAGCATCACACCGCTGACTTCTGCACTGAGCATCACACCGCTGACTTCTGCACTGAGCATCACACCGCTGACTTCTGCACTGAGCATCACACCGCTGACTTCTGCACTGAGCATCACACCGCTGACTTCTGCACTGAGCATCACACCGCTGACTTCTGCACTGAGCATCACACCGCTGACCTCTGCACTGAGCATCACACCGCTGACCTCTGCACTGAGCATCACACCGCTGACCTCTGCACTGAGCATCACACCGCTGACCTCTGCACTGAGCATCACACCGCTGACCTCTGCACTGAGCATCACACCGCTGACCTCTGCACTGAGCATCACACCACTGACCTCTGCACTGAGCATCACACCACTGACCTCTGCACTGAGCATCACACCGCTGACCTCTGCACTGAGCATCACACCACTGACCTCTGCACTGAGCATCACACCACTGACCTCTGCACTCTGTGTTATAAATTCTTCACAGAAAAAGCAAAAGGGGAGCGGAGCAAGACTGGGCATGCATGCAGGGTGACAGAGTCTTAGCTAGTATTATTACACATGATTTCTGACACCTACAAAGGCCTTCAAACCAGGGACGCCCTGATACCAGTATTGGTGAGTGTTCCCTGATACTAAAAACTAGGGATGTCCCGATGCCACTTTTTCAGGCCCAAGTACAAGTACATCCCCTCATGTACTTGCTGATACCAATTACCGATACTTTTTCTTAAAGGGACAGGTGACTTTAAATGATCCATAGTACAACTACATGTTATGTACTATGAATCATGGTTTAACCTATTCATGTTAGCAGTGGAGAATTGTAACTCTATTGCTGGAGTGTAGTGGAGGTGTGTGCTGTATATATGTACTGCATATACATTACACATGTCCAGTACACTATAGCAATAGATTTACAGCCAGCCCCGTCCCAGCTTCCCTTACTCACAGTTTCACTCCGATCCCCGTAGCCTCATGCGGTGCCTCTTGTAGTCGGCGCTGGGCAGGATCGCTGCATCCTATCTCGGTGCTCACCATGTGAGAGGCGCTCACAATTCTGCCCTGCTAACATGAATAGGTTAAATCATGATCCATAATACATATACAGCACACACGTCCAGTACACTGCAGTAATAGAGTTACAATTATCCCCTGCTAGCATGAAACCTGACCAATTGGGACCCGGAGACTGCCAGATGACCCCGCTCAGAGCGCCGCCCACCGGAGCAGCAGTGACGCGACACTCGGCGAGGTAAGTAAGAAGAAAAAAAAACATAGCGCAAGCTTCGCCGCTAGGCATCGGGGCATTTTGACAAGTACAAGTACTTGTCAAAATGCCCTGTATCGGGCCCTATTCAATTGCTAGCACAGGTATCGGGACATCCCTACTAAAAACTGATACCGGTGCTTTCATTTTTCAAATTGATTCGGCTGTGTTAGATCCCACGTTTGCTGGGGACCATGCAGCAGCCTTCTGGGGAACCACATGGTGCCTGCTTACAGCTCTTCCGCCATCCGCAAATCCCCCCCTGCTAAGACCCTCCCCACACCTTCTGAGACCTTCTGACCAAGACATCAGACTGACACTCCAGAGCAGAGCAGCAAAGAGCATGTAGCAATTTAATATACTATTATTCTGCATTCCTGTATCATGTTTTGCTGGGATTTGTAGTCAACTATAGCTGATGGTATTCTGCATTGCTGTATAATGTATAGCTGGGATTTGTAGTCCTCTATAGCTGGTGGTATTATTCTGCATTGCTATATGATGTACTGCTGGGATTTGTAGTCCTCTATAGCTGATGGTATTATTCTGCATTACTGTATAATGTGCTGAGAGTTGTAGTCCCTCTACAGCTTGAAGTCAGTCACAGAACTAAAAGGGGCGCAGCGGTCGCGTGCGTGCACAGAACTGACAAGGCCTCCCTCCACTACCAGTGTGCTATTATTTTGCTCAACCCAGAAATATATCTGCCGCGTCACTTCCAGGTGCGCATGTGCATGAAGAAAGGGGGTCATGAAAACTTCTGATTCAGATGACGCGGCCCCACCGTAAGTGACGTGGTCGAGAAAATTTATGGGGGGTGGAAAAAAATTATAGAACACTGACTTTGACACTGTCCGGCTCCTCCCACTATCCTTCCAACAGCTCGCAGCCTAGAAGTCCGGTGGCCCACAGTGGGTGAGACTGCTTAAGTACCGGACATGGAGCGGAACCATGCAGGGAGCCCAGCAGCCCATCCCCCAGCCAGTCACCCCTTTCATGGACTGACTAGTGAGTCCTCACATCCCCCGACCATTCACACCACCGTAACATGGATGGCAAAAGTGGCAGGCAGGGGCAGGGAGAAGAGGCAAACCAAGAGGTAGGCCAAGCCGCTGCACCATGGGCCTCTGGGTTGTACTTGCCCCCTGGGCTAAAAGTTGCCAGTCAGCCCCTGACTTGGACTGTTAGGGAGCCACTTTCAAGGGAGCTATTTCATTGATGTGAGTCTCCTGATGGATTGTGCAATCTCATGCTACTACTTTGAGCTATTTAATAGTTTGTGTGCCAGTTTCGGGCCTACAATCTGTGCTTCATTATCTAGACAGCTTTTTGTTTGTTGGACCTGTGCAAAATAATCAATGCCAGCAGTTACTTTTGGCATTCCAGGACATCTGCAATCAACTTAGTATCTACTTATGTTTGCCAACAAGACAGAGGGCCCTGTTCATGTATTATCATTTTTGGGTATTGAGACTAGGCATGAGTTCGACTCGGCAAACACACAAACTGTCAGGGCATTCCCCGCAAGGCACTGTGCCTTCTGAGCCCTGATTGGCTAAAGCCTTGCACCTGACCAAGTACTGTGTACTTTTCCCAATCATGGCTCACCTGTTACAATTGTAAACAGTTGGGCAGAGCTAGCTGTCACTCCTAGCTCCGCCCAATTGTTTATTGTTGCCGGCATCTGTCAAAATGCCATTCTGCGGCAGGTGTTTGTCGCGAGCGGACGGGACGGCGGTCGTAATTTTTGAAAAATATTTTGTCGAGTCGTCGTGGACAACGCTGGACGTCGTGATTGATGCTGGATTACGTCAGTGAATCAATTTTTTTAAAAAAAATATAAGACTTGTCTTTTGTTTATTTTTCAAATGAAGGATTTTTTCAAAAGTCTGGCCTCTTTTTTTACAATTTTATTTAACCCTTTAGTGAATGGGTAAGGGTACCCCTTACTCATTCACAAAGGGGCGGGCGCATGTTTATTAAAGGGGTACCCTGATGTGAATAAGCCCCCTGCCCGCACCCCCACAACCAACGCCCCAGGGCTTATGGGGAAGAGGCCCTTGTCCCCATCGGCACGGGGACAAGGTGCTTTTCCAGGGGTGGCCTGATATCGCGGGTGGGGGGGTGCTCGCTGGAGTCAAGAGTCTATTGCACCTTAGCATGTCTTCATATAATCTTTGGGCAAGGTTATGTATTATGAATAGCTATGACTGTTGTGAGCATAGCAGGTCTTGACAGGGTCTCTTGAACATTACATTGAAACACCTGCCTTTCTCGTAATGAGTTGCTTGGGTGAATTAACTTTTGCTTGCAGCTACATGTTAATATACTTTTCAGACAGAAATCATATCTTGCATAAGTTTAAGCTCTACCTAATGCTTCTTGTTGTTGATTTACAATGTTTACTATATATTCTTTCAGCTAGTTTTTGAAAAGCCCACTTATAATAATTTATATCTGATATGAGCTAGTCTATTTTTCAAACTCTACAATTTTCATCCTGTTTTCAGTGGTTCCCCGTTGAGACTCTTGTGCTATGCAGAGGATAAACTGGCACTGCAACTACAGTGTATGTCTTGCTCAGTTGCCATGCATAAACTAGAGTAGAGGATTGCCATCTTTCCAGTAGAGTTAAGAAAATAAAAAGTTAATGCTCTGTTCTGAGTAAGAGTCTTACTTTTTTGCTGTATTCTTAAAAAAAATATTTACACAAATGTTATTAAGTAAGGCAGAGGAATGCTAATATGATGTAGAAACCCATAGAAGCAAATCAGAACTTATGAGTGATCTCACTCCAGCATCCTGAAATCTAAAATTACTGATATTCGATATCCATACTGAACCTGCTAGTGTATGTAAAAAAAAAAATATATATAGGCTATTTATCAGATAACTGATGAGTCAGACCACCCAAAATTGATATTTTAGTTAAAAGAGAACTATGGGGTAAGTGTTTTTCCCCATAGTTCTCTTTAGGGTCACGGGAGGACATATACTAACCTCCTCCCTTGGCCCAAAGCTCAGTATATAGTGGGCTATATAGTGGGCTATTGCTGAGAGCGCCACAGCCGAGACGGACCGGCAATACTGTCTGGACCCACCCAGCTGCGTGAGTGACAGCTGGCTCTGCCTATCTACAGGCAGATCCAGCTGTGTCTGCCCCTTCCCTGTTCGTTCCTCCACTCAGCGCTGGAGGATCACTCGCCTGTTGGGGGGGGGCACGTTTTTTTTCTTGCAAAAGTAGCTAGCTGCGTCTATGCTCCTGCAGTGCTCGGGTGGCTGCCGGCTGAATGTGTTAGATGCCGCAGACGGAAAGGGGCAGGACACCTCTCCCCGTGTGCAACGTTGGCCACATTCGGCCACACAAGCACTGCTGGAGGACAGGACGCCGGCGCATCTAGAACGCACTGGAATGCAAGCCGGCCGACTCCCTGCGTTCAGGGGCAGGAGGGGGCGTGGGGTTGTATTGAAGTCAATGGCACCGCAGTCATGCCCCCCGCCCACAGTGCGATCGCCTGCCTGCATTCCGGTCCAGTGCAATCTGCAAAAATAGTGCTTGCAGCATTTTCAGGTGCGGGTGATCGCACTGCGGGTGAGGGGCATGGCTGCGGTGCCATTGACTTCAATGCACCGCCATGCCCCTCCCCCCCTGAATGAAGGTGTTTTTTCATTGGTAGATCTCATTGAGCTTGTCATTTGAAAAGTAGATCTCCGAACAAAAAATTGTGGCCGCCCCTGAATTAGACGATACTTGAATACAATTTAGCTGCATGGTCGAGTTGCCAGAAAAAAAGCCTTTACTGCGCCAATGCCACAAAAAAGCCCAGCTACAATATGCCCGACAACACCTTGACATACTGTACCTCACTAATATTTAAAGTAAATATAGTGTTAATAATAGAGTTGCACTGGTAAGATAATGTAATTAAATCCAATGTAGTTAATGCAACAGCCTTCATGTCCATGGGACGAAAATGTAATAAATATTCCTGACCACGACACCAGCACCCCTATCGAAACTATTAAACTAATATGATTGACAGCACAGGCACATATGGGGGACTAGAGCGCATGGGAGGCAGGGGCAGAGGGAATTACACAGACAAGGTTGTGAGGTAAAGAGATCCCAGCGCTAGTTGAAAATGTCAAAAAGAAAATGTAAAGAAGAATTTATTTCTTAGCTTTACTAAAGCATACAGAAATTGTGGAGAGCATCCATAATGCGTGATGGCTTTTGTTATTTGTCGTCGCTTGGCTTTGCTGACTTTTCAGTAATAATTTTTTTCTTGGGTCCAAGTATGGTAACAATTTTGATATATATGTCCTCTGATTAAAATAGTTTAAGAACCCCCTACTTGAGAGTCTACCAAAAATTTTTATGGGTGGAGTGACCCTTTAAAAAAAAAAATGTCTGTATTCAAAATGTAAATTTTCCTGCAATGTGTGTCTTGCTGAGCTTTATATTCTAATGGTTTGGTGCTAATCATGGTACAGCATGTCTCTATGTTTGATCCATGAAACACAAGAGGATACCTGTAGGAACTGGAGGGCAGCTAAAATCGCACTACCTGTTATTACTGCTATGTAAATATGAGGTTGCCATATTTTCACAGTACTTCACTGAATTAGAGAATAGTTTACAAGCATATAAAACAGCAATTCAATTAAGGATTATAACACAGTTAAACTGTTTGATGGCTAGGCTTGCAGTGAGCTCTTGTGATTCATCTCATTAAATGCATCAGGTTTATTAATTTTCTCAGGCTGAAGCCTGGATGAAGAAATGCACAGCCATTAAGCATTTTATTTCTTGTCGCTGAAACTATGTCATTTTGGCTGCTTTTCCATGATCACAGGTGCAAAATTACACGATTTTCTTCATGCATCTTTAATTTTTCCCCTGAAACTAATACACTGTTATGGTTATTAGTGCTCAATAGACAGTCTAAAATGGCATCAGAACATGTCAGTATTGGATGACAAGGACAGTCCTGGGGTGAGTCATTTTCACACACGTTGCATGTTCACCCTAAATACGCAAGAAGCAAATTTCTTCTTTATTATTTTGTTTTATCTATTAATGCATATCTAAACCCAAAAACTCAATTTGTATATATTGCAGCTTACCCGTCCTGGGATGTGGTGGCCATATTGGTTTTGCATTTTTTAGGTCAAGAACCTTTTGAACAAGTACAGAAGATACTTGTTGTTCTAGACAGAAATGCAGTATCTTCGTCACGGCATATGAGCTTAAAAGAAAGCACAAAGAACCCTATCGGCCTTCTGTAAACGATTATGTCTATTAATGTACCATGTAATGGATGTGAATAAAGCCAGGCATGCTTAATGTCTAGCCTGTGTGACAGCCATGGCTCCCTCTGTAGAAATGGTGGAGAAATGGGTGTAGCCATGAAAAGAACAGGAAGTGTGTTATTTGCTGGATTACATGCAAAAATAAAGGGAAAATAGATTTAAAACAACCATGCGATTTAGAATCTCAACATAATCCTCTGATGGATATTAAATTCACAATTTTAAAGCCAACATGAGATAATCCATCTAGAGGAAGATCAAAATAATCCTTATCCAATATACAAAATTTACTTTTAATTATTATTGCACAGATTTAAAGCTGAACCCAGAGCAAAACTGTTCTTCACCCTTGCAGTGAAGCTACCCCTGCACTGCAAGGGTTAAGTGTTCATTTTTAGCTAGATGCTAAAATAAAAAAAAGTTACACTCACCCAATCCCCAGAGTCAGCTTGCTCTTAGACCTGTCCCTGGAGCCTCTCTTCCCCTCTGCAGCAGCGGTCTAAGGTCCCATGAGTCATGACATCCTGTACAGCATATAGGACATGAGGACACCGAGGGACATACTATCACTGCAGTGGAGACAGATGAGAGGGAGCACTGTGACAGGTCCACGGTTTGGGTAAGTAAAACTCTTTTATTTTAACACCTATACAAAAACGAGAACTTAGCCCTTGCAGTGTGGGGGTAGCACTACTGCAAGGGTTAAAAACAGCTTTGCCCGGGCATCTGCTTTAAATATACCATACAAGCATTTAAAACCACTTAAAATCTTTCCCAGGATGGTATTAGCAATGTAATTGGCACATAACATTGTGGGGGTAATTTATAGAAACTGGAGCAAACAGAATCTGGAGCAGTTGCCTATGGCAACCAATCAGCATCTCTCTTCAGTTTGCTCAGGTAAGATTTGAAAATGAGACAGAAAAGCTGATTGGTTGCAGAGCAAATTTGCTCCAATTTTGTCTGCCCCAATTTTGATAAATTCCCCTCAATGTATCTTGAATCTCCTTATGACTGAGTATCCATTTCAGCAAAATTCCACACAGATCCCTTTTCGTCAATATGTGTACTGGTTCATCCAGTACGCAACAACCGTGCGAGCAGAAGCAACTGCAAGCGCAAGTGATATATAATACACATATGTATGATCGTGTTATCTTGAGTAGATGGATTATAGCCGTATATATCCTGAGTAGAGGACCCAAGACCCTATGGAATTGATGTCTGAATTATAAAGAGATTCAAGATATGTTGTGTACCAATTTTTATCATTAATGCAATACGGGGAGACATTTAACACGGTTTTAAGGCTGGATTTACACTGTTCCATATGCATGCAGAACCCATGGCAACATACACATGTAAATGTGAATGGGCCTGTACATTTTCCCTTTGTCTTATACACTAAACTGCAGCACATAGTTGTTATCCAGCCACATAGGAAATAACAGGATTTCTACTTAAAGTGACATTAAACCCTCAGATTTTTTAACATAAAACAATACTGTAATGTGTGCTTTACTGTAATCCATGGTTGTTTAACTTCTCTTTGCTGCTCTTCCTTTTAAATCTGTTCTCATGCTCTGCAGAACTTCTGTTTTGCAGCAGACTGCATTGTCTCAGGAATGGATACATGGTGTCTGTGTATACGTTTCTATAGACTTGTAACCTGAGCCAGCACTACAGGAAGAGGCCCTGAGCTGAAAAGGGAAGTTGTCCCCAAGCATGAGAAGACATTAGGATTTAAAAAGGAAGAGCAGCAAAGAGAAGGGAAACTACCATGGATTACAGTAAGGCACACATTACAGTATTGGTTTATGTTAAAAAATCTGAGGGTTTAATGTCACTTTAACATTGCATTTTCATGCAGCAAAATACAAGAGTTCTGCTGCATCAAAACAGACAAGTGTGAATAGGCCCCAAATCTTTAAATAGTATGTTTAATTCTGTGCAATAAAAATAAAAGGTAAATTTTGTGTATTGGATGAGGATTATGTTGATGTTAACTCCTGTTGAGGGAATAAAGGCTTTATGTATTTGCAGGATTACCAGGTGAAAATAAAGGGGAAAAAAGCCTAAAAATAGAAAACGAATGCACCCACCATATCTAAGGACTGGCAAGTTGCAATGTATACATATAATCTAGGTCGGATTTCCCATAAGGCCAACCAAGGCTAGGCCTTGCAGCAGCAGGGAGTAGAGTGTGGAATTCCTATCTCCCGATGCCCAGGACATGCAGGACATGGGTAGTTGTTTTCTACATTTAGCCCTGCTTTGGGCAAGCAGAGCTAAATGTACAGCCGCCGCTTGTTTTGTGCAAGTGATCTCAGCGATTTCGCAGAGATCACTTGTATGCAGCCTGCAGGTCTGCAATTCTCCATGGGGGTGGGGGGTGCATATCAGCCCTGCATATAATGTTGTTGGGTTTAGATACGCTTTAATACTTTTAAGGGCTTGGACCACAGGGAAACCCCATTTTGATGAGACTTCCCCTTCATCCCTCTATTTATACCTTCCTTTTGCACATTGTCCTAATTTTCCTCATCTAAACAGCTTACCATTATTGAAATTTTGAACATAGTATCAACAAAAAATGTTAGCACTTGATTTTATTGATTGGATAGTTTTTCTTCCAATGCTTATGTATGGTGTCTAGGGCTTGGTCCTCTGTCAGACATCATATTGGTTAACCCCAGTTAGTCAATATTTGTACAGTTGTTCATTTGCATAGAACTAAGTGAAACAAATTAATCTACATTAATCTATGTATAAATTCTGTACTGGTCAGCTCATTAAGAAAATATATACAAGGCTCTATTTTTAACGCTGTACTATTAATACCTAATAGCTCTTTGTTTCTGTATTGTTTGTAAGACAAAGAACAACTGGGCTTAGTGAGTTGTCACTTTTAGTCAGCCACTAGGGACAGTTGTCAATGCATTCTAATGTGTTTTAACCTAAACAGCATACATAACAAGAATACACGCAAGCTTATATAATGAGATAGTTAGAAATAATGAGCGAGGAGCAGTAACAAATAGTAGAACATGATCACTTAAAGATGACTTCTAATTGGTAACTAAAGGTAAATACACATTGCTCATGGCTCAGTCCCTTATTAAATATGTCCATATTAGTGGGTTACTTTGGGGATGAATTAAAGCCCATTTGTATTCACAGAAATATACTGTATATTCAGTTAGAAATTGTGCTAGCGACCTGCATTTTCCTGGTCTCACCTCTACCTTCCTAATACAGAAATTGTGCAGAGTGTAAAAATATGACTGGCACCAGATTATGACCTAGGGTTCTCAGTCATTTCAAATGGCCTGGTCAGACATGCCTTCTTTCCTTCTCAGCAATACCAGCCTGTGTCCTTACATGTTTGATGAAGATTGTAGCTGTTACTCTGCCAGCATAGAGCACTGTAGTGGGAGAGCAGGAAGCAGGATTTTACCTAGACATAACTAGGTATTTGAAAGCATTTTCAGGTAACAAATCATTCACATATCATTACATG
>NW_017306487.1:735964-766424 GCF_000935625.1 Nanorana parkeri
TAATATAGGTTGCCATTACTTACCTCCTCTTTACATCTCTGGCTATTCTACTGACCAAATAAATACTATGAGCCACCGATCTGGAGTAAGTATGCTTGTCATCATACTTGTTCTGGGTCAACAATGGCATTACCCATGTTTTTTAAGGCAAGGTTTACTTTTAAAAGGCCCTTAGAAAAAAATAAGTCACAAATCATAATACGTGGAGGTATAGAACTATAAAAACATAAAAAAGATGTGAGCCGTTAATCGGAATTAAGGGTGAATTTATGTTAGTAAGCCTGATCACTGTTTGCTCTTACTTGTTGGCAAAGGGATTGCCATTTGCTTGTACATCCCTGCACACATTTTGCATGGGCAAGCAAAGTTGTGTTCATTGGTTATGTATTGGTAAATAGCTTACTGTGTGCATGTTATCTATTCAGTCATGTCCAACTCTCAGCAATTCTATGGGCCAGCTCTCTCTACATTTTTCGATCTTGTACTGCTTCTTTTTAAAGGTTTCATGTTCTGGCGGCGGCGGCCTTTATGGTGTCTAAGCTTTGTGTTCTTTAGGGGTCTGGCTTATTTATTTATTTTTTTTATAATTCTTTATTTAAGTTTTATATTTTCAAAAACAAAGAACATAGCTTAAAGTGACATTAAACCCTCAGATTTTTTAACATAAAACAATACTGTAATGTGTGCTTTACTGTAATCCATGGTTGTTTCCCTTCTCTTTGCTGCTCTTTAGGTTTTAAGTTTACTAATTTTATTACATTATATTACAATATTTATCATTATTTTGTTGATTCATACACTGTGTATAAAATTAACTTAAAAATGATAAAATTATAGTTAGATGTGATTACTCTACACAATTGGTGCAAACCTTTTAAAACGTGCAAAATATGCAAAAACTATGTGCATCAATCCTCTTATACCTAAATTGATAAATAATTAAATGAATGATAATAATATATCCTTATGGGTCTATACCTGATTCGCATGAAATTGCTGACCAAACAAGACCAAACAAGGTAATAGTATCATTGGTCAGCTATTTCATACTATTACCTTGTTTGGTCTTGTTTGGTCAGCTATTTCATGCGAATCAGGTATAGACTCATAACGATATATTGTTATCATTCATTAAATTATTTATCAATTTAGGTATAAGAGGATTGATGCACATAGTTTTTGCATATTTTGCACGTTTTAAAAGGTTTGCACCAATTGTGTAGAGTAATCACATCTAACTATAATTTTATAATTTTTAAGTTTGCTAATTTTATTACATTATATTACAATATTTATCATTATTTTGTTGATTCATACACTGTGTATGAAATAATGCACATAGACTAGCTTCAGAGGTATCTAGGCACGCAAAATGATATGTGGCCGGGAGGGATGATGGGAATGTGGTGACATGTTCCTGCAGTATGAGAACTGATCAGTGGTCCGACATGGAGTTACCCGTTCAATTAAAGCTACCAATAATAATGATGTTGACATTTTCCCTCCCCTGTTCCTCCCTACTCTACCCTACGCTACACTACTCTCCCTCTTTCCTGCTCTATTGCTCACCCTCTCCTGGCAATCCATAATACCTTCTTCCAAGTCCACCATTAGGCGATGGCACTCATTTTGCCTTGAATCGTTTCGTAAACCAACTTTAATGTACTGGGGGATTCGGAGTGCAATTATACCACTTGAAAAATACTTTTGTATACCAACCTCTGTATGATTGTTACCCTCCTCCATAAGATTGTATCCATGGAAATGTCAGACCGTTTTATATAGTTGTATAACAGAACTTACTTACTGTTGTGCAACAGAAATTATGCACATATAAGAAAGGGGTGGATAGTCACCATCCACACATCTAGAACCAATTTTTTGCACATTTTGCCTTTTATGCACCTTATCGAGGTTAGCACCTATTCAACTACAACGACCTCAATCTAATTTATTTATGTTATTCACATCACGGATAATATATTCACACACTATAGATGAGAAGGTGTGCACACTCTAAGTGTTAACACAATTATAGATCCATTCCTTTAAACTATTAGCGCTGTATATTTAGTTAAACACTCAATTGGACCTAGTTGTCTATAGTACAGCAGCTTCTAACTCACTTTTAACTTACACCTTAGAACACCCAGTAAGCGCAGATTTAAACTAATACACATAACTGCAGAGTTAACCAACCCTAGTGACGATCGCTCTCAGTCTGCTGGCCTGAGATTGTTGTCCCGCGAGCTGGCAAATCTCTGTGCAAGGTGAGGCAGAGAGTGGTATCGCCATGTCCTTGTTACGGCTCACTCGGTTCAGAACTGTGTATATTCACATGTGATTAACGTACAATGGGTTCGGACCTGTCACGTCTGCCACACTGGCCACCAGGACATCCCTCTTTTTGGAGGGATTCTCTCACTTCCTGTAATGGCTATTGACTCTACAATGGGCACATATGGCACAAATGCTGTTGGGGTTATAATCCTCACTCCATCCAAAACTAAAAAAAAAAAGTTTTGGCTTCAGTTCTACTTTAACATACTTACATAAGAATTTAGTGATTGGGTTATTGGGTTTACGTATGCTGAAATCATTTTAAAGAAGAACTCTGGGCAGAACTCTGGGCAAAACATACAAAAATGGTATGCCCTTCTGCATTCTCACGTCCTATACACTGTGTATTGGACATGACTGGAAGGACCTGTCTAAGAGTCAACTGGCTACTAGGATCGGGCGAGTATAACTTTTTTTATTTTAGCACCTAGTCGAAAATGAACAGTAAACCCTTGCAGTGTGAAGGTAGCCACACTGCAAGGGTTAAGAAATATTTTGCCCAGAGTTCTTCTTTAATATGTCAAATTCGTTCACTGCATACAATGTACACACATACCACAGTTCTTGTACTCACAATATATGATGATGAGCAGCAGAGGAGTGCTAGGCAGGTTAATATGAGCAATGGAGGAGCTCAGCTATATAGGCAGTCCCCGAGTTATGAAAATCCAAGTTAAGTACTTAAAAATGGAGGACCCAGGCTGTTCCACCAGTTGTAATGCTAACATGCTCGTGCTGACGTTCATAGTACTGTACCTTCTGTACATTACAGGAAGTTGTTAGACGTGCAGATGAGGAGTGGGTCTGGTTCGTTGTACTGTACCTCCTGTACACAACAGGAAGTTGTTAGACGTGCAGATGAGGAGTGGGTTTGGTTCGTAGTACTGTACCTCCTATACATTACAGAAGTTGTTAGACGTGCAGATGAGGAGTGGGTCTGGTTCGTAGTACTGTACCTCCTGTATATTACAGGAAGTTGTTAGATGTGCAGATGAGGAGTGGGTCTGGTTCGTAGTACTGTACCTCCTGTACATTGCATGAAGTTGTTAGAATTGCAGATGAAGAGTGGGTCTGGTTCGTAGTACTGTACCTCCTGTATATTACAGGAAGTTGTTAGACGTGCAGATGAGGAGTGGGTCTGGTTCGTAGTACTGTACCTTCTGTACATTACAGAAGTTGTTTGACGTGCAGATGAGGAGTGGGTCTGGTTCGTAGTACTGTACCTCCTGTACATTACATGAAGTTGTTAGACGTGCAGATGAAGAGTGGGTCTGGTTCGTTGTACTGTACCTCCTGTATATTACAGGAAGTTGTTAGACGTGCAGATGAAGAGTGGGTCTGGTTCGTAGTACTGTACCTTCTGTACATTACAGGAAGTTGTTAGAAGTGCAGACAAGGAGTGGGTCTGGTTCGTAGTACTGTACCTCCTGTATATTACAGGAAGTTGTTAGACATGCAGATGAAGAGTGGGTCTGGTTCATAGTACTGTGCCTCCTGTATGTTACAGGAAGTTGTTAGACGTGCAGATGAAGAGTGGGTCTGGTTCGTAGTACTGTACCTTCTGTACATTACAGGAAGTTGTTAGACGTGCAGACAAGGAGTGGGTCTGGTTCGTAGTACTGTACCTCCTGTATATTACAGGAAGTTGTTAGATGTGCAGACGAGGAGTGCCTGCCTCTTCTTACGATTCTGGTACTGCACATTACAGGAAGTTGTACAAACATCTAATTTTTGTAGTTTTGGTTAGTATTAATTTGTGTTAGAGCCATTGTGGGGACTGCAAAACAAATGTTACCGGAGTTAACCCTTCCTTATGCTATCCAAAAGTAAAATAAATTTTGGGGTCTGGAGTTACACTTAAAAAATTTACCTGTTCCAACTTACATACAAATTCAACTTAAGAACAAACCTACAGAATCTATGTTGTTCATAACCCGGGGACTGCTTGTATAAGGGAACATGTCACTTCACCTTAAATGGGCAGAGTACAGATTCACACCATGAGCAGTGATCTGTGCATTTAATAAAACACTGGATTCTTTGATCAGCTATTGTTGCGAGCCCCTGAGAAATCAATTAGCACTGGCATTTTTTATTAAAGTTTAACAGCTGCTAAACTGGCATTAAAGTATTATTAGGCAATCATCTAATTGTTAGAGAAATTATTCTCATCGGATCCAGTAGGGAATTCTTACTGTACCAGTAGATCTACTGCAGTGTTTGTTAAATGATTCCCATTTGCATTTTTATGACCAGTTTTCTGCATAAATCTGTCACTGAAGTTGTGTAGTATAATTAACAAGGTCCTGAAACGTAGAGCTGAAAGTGTGCTGCGGCAGAAGATTTGGGTTTTTTCTTAAGCAGCCAATCTCTGCAGATGCAGTACTTTCTGCCGCACTACTGGCAATAAAACGTCTAATACATGGTATGCTCTTATGAATGGGACGTGCTGACATACACATCTCTGCTGAGTGTCCAGAAACATTTTTGTTTTCATGTATTTTTTTATTTATTTACACCCTATTTAAAACATTGCACTAAAAGAAGAAAAAAATATAAGGCTACATGCACAGGGATGTAAGAAATGTATTGATCATATTCCCATGTTTGTTTTTTCTGGCCAAAACATTCCTAGGTAATGATCAGTAAAATGCTTGTGTCTGGACGCGGAAACAGGTGTGTGTTTAAATGTGTAAAAATTCTCTTTCTATTCCTCCTACTCTGTTTGCGTTGTCATTTTCCTGTTTGGACTTCATTTACGCACTCACTCGAGTATATGTATAAATATGTGCTTGTACGCATATGCACGTAAATAAATGTCCTCAGATGCAGATTTTTCAATTTTGTGTTATGGATCTAAAAGCAGAGCATGCTTGCGCTCTTGTGTGGATGGCTGCGTTGAAAACAATATACCTGCATTTAGATCCATAAACAAAAAAACGATTTGCCCTGCGTTATTTTTACGGACGTGTGCATAAGGCCTAAGCTTGAAATAATATTTATTTCTTCAGGCACAAAACAATTAAATACAAACATTAATACTTTGTACTAAAATACATTGTGATAATGATAAATATTTATTATTATTATTACAAAGTATTTATATAGCGCCAACAGTTTGCGCAGCGCTTTACAATATAAGGAAGACATTACAGTTACAATACAATTCAAGACAAGATGGTAAGGAGGGCCCTGCCCCTGAGGGCTTACAATCTAAAAGAGGAGGGGGAAATGATACATGAGGTAGCTGTGGTAGCTGTGGGAATGAATTATGTGAGAATGTGAAGAATGTGTAAATGTGATTTACAACAGTTATCATATGAAGTAGTTTACTGCATACAGTATATTGCTATTAAAGCATAAAAAATGTTCAGGTTTTTTTATATAAGAGTCTGTGTAAATCTTGACATCGGCCATACAGGTTAAAGGCACATTGCGGGCAGAGTAAAAATGTACATACTGCCGTGGGTGTGTCAATTATCATTAAAAAGCCGTGTGTTATGTGTGAAGGGCGGCTGCAAAGCATACAAATCTTAACTTGCAGCATACCGTCTCCTGCACATAAAGTCCAGCTTCCGGGCTCTGAAGAGAGGGAGAGAAGCAGCCCGAGCAGTACAGCGCTCCAGTTGCATCACCCGAACCTCCTCACTATCCTCCATTTACAAGATGCCTGGTGTCCTATTTTAAGAATATGAGACATTTTGTAATTAGATGAGGCAGGGATGTGACATCATCTCTCCTCCTCCTTTCACGGAAAGTCTTCTGGTATTCTGGTGTTAGTTTGTTAAAGTGCATGTATAACCCCAACCTGTTTTTCAGTTTTGTATAGACTAGGAAAGGATTACAACCTTTGTCAAGTTTTTATTGCTGCCTGTGTCCCTAATAAGGTAGATTCACCCTCACTATTTGTCTTGGTGACTGTCACTAAGTTGAATTGTCACTGAGTGATGGGAAATCCAAGATATTAGGGCCCGTTCACACACACTGCAGTGACCTGTGTTTTGCTGCACTGGATCAATGCAGGTCACCACAGGAACACATAGAAAACAATTGTTTTTTATGTGTCCTATTCACACCATAACGCAGTGGGCATTGCACTGCAATAAAATGCAAACTTGCAGCATTTTATCGCAGTGCATTGGATGCCACCACAGGTTGGCGCACAGCGCCACTCCACATAAAGTAAAAAAAAGAAAAAAAATGTAAACAGTGACAGCCCTGGCAGTGTGTGATGCACACTATTGGACCTGCTACAATGCACTAGCCTCTCTGCCCACTAAAACACTGCAAGCTAGTGTGAATCGGCCCGTATGGTTAACAAAATTATACAGAATGGGCCGCAGTCCTTGAATTAGGCACCACACATTGATTTTATTGTTGTGTTATGTACACAGATGCATAGCATGGTCTTAAACTGTAGAAATAAAATATACAATTTTAATGTACACGTGTGTTCAGGCACCTTAAGAACCTTACCCTTCCTCTTTATTTGTCAACCCTTATAGTCATAACCAGAACAAAAGGTGAGGGTAAGGCTTGCCATACAATGCTTGAAGTCCTGCTGACATGTCAGAAATTCAAGCTGTGTGTGTGGCCCTGTCAGCAGCCCTCTGGTCCAAAAAATGTAGCTGCACAGCACCTGCATCCAATCAAATGCAGGCGCTGTTTGGATATTCAGCTCACTTGAGCGGCTGCCCAGCAGAGGAGATTCCCCCATCCATGCTGTTTAGCATGGATTGGGGGACAAAACGCACAATTTATGGCCAGCTTAAATCTTCCAATAGGGACACCTGTTCTGGGGTCAACTTTCTAAAAGTGGAATTCTTCTCAATTTCCTTTCACTAACTGTTGCCTATCTAGGATAGAAAGTGAAGACAAATCTCCCCAAAGAGACACAGACCACAAAAATATACTAAAAGGTGTTTTGACCCTTCCTTATTTTATCCAAAATGTAAAATAAAACTTTGGTTGTACCTATGCTTTTAGGCATTTGCTATCAAAGTGTTTAATATCTAGTAAAAACAAATATAACCCACTATGGTACTGAATGCACAAGCTCAGCATCTCTCTTCTGGTTGGCCACGTTCTTTATTGGCATCAATCCAAAAGTCCAATTGAATGTATCACCTTTAATTAGGCACATTTAAAGCCTCTCCAAGCTAATGCAATTTAACTTAATTTAACTTCATTGTATGACAGCTTCTGTTAATGCAAATCAATGACCGGCTGATGAAAAGTAGATGTAAGCTGATGAAAAGGGGAGGAAAAGATTGTTTTTAACTTTGTTGTGTCTTTTATGTGTTGTCAGTTTTCTGTGCTTATGTTTGAAGTCCCAGGATAAAGTGCAACTCTAGAAAAAACCATCATCTTAGCTTTATGCCCACATATGTGTCTGGTTTTACTGTTGTGGCTGGAAGAGTCTTCCATGTGCACAATTTTAGGCTCTCAGCTCCTCAGAATTGTGGTAATAGTAATTACTGATCTAATGGGTGTGTTCTGACTTGACAGGCAGTAAATTATTGGCTTACCTACCTGTCATATCAAAATTGAGCACAAGATGAAGGTGAAGAGAATATATTTCTATTTACAGAACCACAGACTCTTTTTCTATGGTAAAACCTTTCTGTTCAAAGAAGACGGAAACAAGGGCATTCTGGGAATTAAGCCTCCATCTTAGAAGAGGAGAAGGAATCCAATGCCATCCTAAACACGTCTGAAGGAAAATGCCAAAATCTCACTACGGCAGCATCGCTGGTAGGGACGGACTTGTTTCTCTGCATATTTGTGAGTTAACACTGTATTTGCATGTTTCATGGTTATTGTATGTTTTCATGTTCTTTTTCACCAGTTTCACCCCACCCTGTTTTGTTAATAAATCTTCAAGATTTCACTTAGTCTGGCTTATTGCAGAATAGGAGGGTTTAGCTGCATGTTAAGCAATACAGGCTGCAGGGCAACATGTAGCAGGGACAGAACAGAGTGAATGCATGGGACTGTACACCCCATTAAGACCCATCATATCATAATAATAAACCTAAATAATAAAGTAAAACACAACAAAAATTGTGGGAAAACTATAGGCCGCAGTCTCTTTATTGAGTTGTAATTAATTTTAACCATGAAATAGACTTTAACCTTTATTACCAAACAGAGCCACTGTTAACCATTAACAGAGACCAGCATGCTTAGTCATCAACGCTCAGGGAGCAGGTCAAAAAATCTAAACGGCAGGCTGAAGATAATCCAAAGGTGAGTCCAGAGACCAGCCTGAGGTAACTGCTGACCCAACCCAGTGACAGGAGTGACTATAGAGTTACACTCATTGATCAGCTGTTTTGCCGCCATAAATGTGTAACCAATCCTGTGCTCAGCTGATTGAAGGTCTGTCCTGCAACCGAGGTAAATCTTCCTAGTAAAAGCTGGCAGCTTGTAACCTGAAAGACAAATCAGAAACACCCAGCAAAGCCGCCCCTCTATTTGAATATAATTAGTTTTAAAAACACATGGGTGATAGGGGTGGCAATCCCATGGAGCCACTTTCCTATTTTTTCCTTTGCGTCCCTAACAGGAAAAATGTGTGCTGTAGTTGTGCTTCCTTGGCCACTTACCTGGCTCTACCATGTTCACTGCACAATGCAACAGCAGCAAGACAATAAGGTTATCCCTTTGCCTATCCCCTCCTATTCCTAGAGATATTTGGCTGCACTCTTGTAGCGCCCTCTAAAATGTCGCTATCCAATGTAGAAATATCTGGACTGTAACCAGCCTAGATACTGATTATTCAGAGTTCTGCATTCAACAGGTGTCCCTGAGTTTGCTGGATTGCTCCTCCTGTTGCTGAGGAAAAGGGAGCCTTGGCATACAGTGAGGGAGGATCCATCCTCAGACTATGACCATGCACCTGACCCTAACCAATCCCTGAGTAGGATGACTCAGAGGTATGGCTGAGGGCAGGTAATAAAAGGTTTGGGGACACTGTGCAAAGCTCTCTTCCCCTCCTGGGGCCTCTCCCTAGGAGGTCTCTGTGATACAGATGACCCCATACATGTGGCCGGTGATGGGTGCCTTGTTCTAAGAGGATACTATTACTAATCTGGAGTGCCCCTTGGCAAGTGGCAGATGCTGAGGGCACAGAGATTCCAGATACTTCTGAGAAAAGACCTAATGGAAGCTGAACCGGAGGTGGAGTCTTCTTGTTAAGGGGTGCCGCAGAGGAGCTGGTGAGAGCGACCATCTGGGAGCCACAAGAGAGATCCCTCACCCTATTCCAGGTATCTGTTCTAGAAGAAGCCTAGCGGTTCTTACCTGAGTCCAGACATGGAACTCATCGCATCGGACCTACCCCCGAGTGTCTACCGGGTGGATTGGGGGACCGGACGCTGTGAGGAGGCGAAAGAATTGAGCAGACCCGCGGCTGTGAGCTACCTGCCTCAACTTCCGTCCACTACCAGATTGACTGATGCCGACTACAGTGACAATTCATCTACACAAGGGCAGAATCTGATCGGCCCCTCCTGCGGCCGCGGTCGAGGGGTCTTGATCGGACTGCCGAAGATATTGGATACACCTGCCAGCTCGTTCGGAGATAGGTTTCTGCAGGAAGTTGAGACCTCTGGGGTTGCTAGTGGTGGGGGATCGGAGATAGGATCGTCCCAGCCAGAACCAGTGGTGAACCCCTGTAGTGCAGAGCAGCTGGAGCAGGACATTAAGGAGGGGAAGACCTCAGAGCTACCTCAGACAGACAGGTCATGTGGAGAGCTAGCGGAGGAAGAGCTCCCTGGAAATATGCAGAACCAGTAGAGGAGGATCGGGTGGACAGTGCCCAGATCATACAAAGTGCCAGGGGACTGGGCTTTCATCCGGTCTACTACGAGCGGCAGCTCGAATCTTTGCCACCCCGCACCTATAAACAAGCGGTTGCACACAACCAGGCCCATCGGGACTTAATTGAAAGGGCTCAGGATTCATGTGTCCCGACAGGAAAAGGGAATGTGGATGAGCCACTGAGACTGTCTAGGCTTCAGAGGAGCTTCAGTGAATAAGAGGTCACTCTTGAATATGGATATGAGTACCCCTATGTGCCTAAAGCCTTGATGGAAGAGATAGAAGTCAAGCGAAATGCCTGGTGTGATACCGAGGTTTGGGAGTACTTGGGAGTGTCCAAACCCTGCAGAGATGCAAGTTACCCAAAGTTCTGGGAAAAGTTCCTGTGGGATTTTCAACAGGCATTTTCCTCACTTTAGAGGGATTTCCTCACACAGTCCTGTGGCTAATAGACCGGACATGAGGGGGAATCTCCCCAGTGGGACAAAGAAGGTAAAAGGTTGACAGAGATTATAACCCTCCCCTACACTATCCAAAACTAAAAAAAGGTTTTGGATTCAGTTCTATGTTAAAGTAGTAATATTTAGTGTGCACCGGCTCACGAAAGGAAGTTACCAACTGACAAGTGTTAGCTGCAGGCAAAAAGGTGCCCGCACATATATTTAGTTATCTTCAAAGCATCCCTGAAAACTGGGGCGTTCAAATATTGACTTAAACGCCTGAAGTCGGCATGTAAGCCTACCCCCACCATTCTTCTTTTTTTCTTCTTTAAAGGATATTTAAACCCTCCCGTTTTTTTGCATATATCTACTGCAAGCAACCAGTAGATATATGCAAAAAGTTTTTTTTTTTAAATGCTCAAACAGCAGTTTAGACTTACCTGTGTTCCGTGCGCGGTCCCGTGCGAAAATTAGAAATTTCTTGAGCAGTCGCAAAGGATCTTGGGGCGCACGCATGCGCAGTTCTCATTTTCGGCAGGGACGCGACGAGGGACGCAAGGTAAGTCTATGGACGCGTGCACCTGCATGCAGACACCGCTGGATCAGAGGGACAGAGCAGTCAGCGCTGGATCATAGAGCCGCCGCACTGCTGGAGAGAAAGCTGAAAACATTAGGAAAGAAGAGGAAGATCGGAAAAAGAGACATAATTTAATTTTTTGCCTTTAATGTCACTTTAATATAATAGGTGCCCTTAATGACCAAGAGTGCAGCATTAGATTCGAGGGTGGAGAAATAGGCCAGATTTCAGACTTTACAAAGTTAGTATTTGCACAAAAGAATGCCCTCAATTTTGGGGCTAAATGGAAGCTTTAAAGATAACCAGCCTTGAAACCAATACCTGCTGTTAGTTTACTTGCACATAAGTACAGATTTGCTTTAAATATACACGTGAAAGGGTAATCATTATTTTTTCCACTTTAACCATTGGATTGTACTTAACTTTACGTCCGGATGTTTCCTTAGGGAAAACATGCTACTCGTGATAATCAAACACTTACATATGATACATCTACCTTTGGCCATCGCTGAAACATACAGTGTATATATAGATATATACTGTATATATAAAGCTATACAAAAATATACAAAAATCCAGTGCTGTGTATGTATATACAGGTGAAACTCGAATAATTAGAATATTGTGCAAAAGTAATTGCAGTAACGAAAACATATCACTGAGAAAATGGACTATTTTAAGAAAAAAATAAGGTCATTTTGAAATTGATGGCCACAACAAGTGGCAGGGCCATGTTTACCACGGTGTAGCCTTCCCTCTTCTTTTAATACTACTCTGTAAACATCTGGGAACTGAGGAGACCAGTTGCTGGAGTTTTGGGAGAAGAATGTTGTCCCATTCTTGCCTGATATAGGATTCCAACTGCTCAACAGTCCTGAGTCTTCTTTGTTGTATTCTTCGTTTCAAGATGCGCCAAATATTTTCAATTGCTGACTTTAGGCATGCCAGTTAAGCACCCATACTCTTCTACTATAAAGCCATGTCATTGTCATAGATGCATTATGCAGCTCAGCATTGTCCTGCTGAAATATGCAAGGCCTTCCCTGAAAAAGGCGTTTTCTGCATGGGAGCATATGCTGCTCTAAAACCTGGATATATCTTTCAGAATTGATAGTGCCTTTCCAGATGTGCAAGCCTTGGTGTCAGGAAGTCTGTATAGGTGTTAATCCTTCAATTTGTATGGCTCAATGTGTGAATTCTTGTCAAAACTCTGGGATAAAGATGTTAAAATGGCATTAGATGTGGAAGACAGAAGGTGCTGAAGGCTCCCATCCCTATTCAAGGATAGTTGCCCCCCTTACCCTCACACTCCTCTTTAGTTCTTCATGAATGATAGGCAGCCTTAATGACCAATAGTGCAGCATGAGAGTACAGGGCAGGGGAGGCAAGCCAGAGTTCAGACTTTATGAAGTTGGTATTTCCACAAAAGAATGCCCATTGTATGCTTCTGCATGTGCTTTGAAACACATCTAAAGTCAATGCAACCTATAACATTTTAAAAAGGGTCTACTGAAGATAGAAATAGGATTCTGAATTACTCTGTAAATTTTAATGCTTCTAGTGTTTTATAATCTTGTTTTTTCCAGGGAGGAAAGTTAAGCCCATAGCGTCTCCTGATCTGGGTTGTGCCAGATTAATCACATACCGCAGCCAAAACTAATGCCTCTAAAAATGTCAGTTATGCCTTATTCAATTAAGGAAAGGCAGGTTTGTAAATGAGACATGTGAAGGTCTCTAGTGACTGACTAGTCCATTGGGTATGTGAATGTACATTAGTATTTTGTGTTTCCTTATCCTGTTGTGGTTAAAGAATAATGAGGTTTTGATCAGGTTGCTGGCTTTTTGCATTCTTGGAGGTATCTCATGCAAATGCTATGTATTTTAAAAATGTTTCATAAGATAGAAAGCGCTATCAATCCATTCTTCTGCCTTCGATGCCCATGAAATATTGCAGTAATTGCCTGGCACATGCTTTAGAACCTATTTTCTTGACTTAAACAGGCCCACATTAGTGTGCTGTGCGTACTATCTTTTGCCATTTAAAGGGTTATTTATTAACAGAAATACCCTATTAAACATGTTTTCCCAGGCTTTCCCTGACTTTTGATGCTAATGTCTCGGATACATTGGGTTAATTTACATGTTTGGGAAGCAAAATCCAAGCTCCGTGTACAAACGACAGATCCATGCAGCTGCCTGTGGCATACTAATTATACAGTACTACTAATTATTAGATCAGTGCATCTGTGCTTCCACTTAGAACATTTTATCATGTTTGAGTGATTAGGGGTCCATTAAATGAACTGCATGATGAAATATTATCTTTGTTGTGATCAGTTGGTCTTATTTAAAGTGTATGTACACTCTAACAATTAACTTTTTTTCTTTGCTCCCTTTTGGTCTGTTAAATATACTTTTGAACATGTTTTATTTTATCTGTTTGATAAGTGCAAAAATACCTGTGGATCCAGTGTAGTAAGCTGATAACTTCTAGCACCTTCTGCCCGTGCTACACTCTTAGGGGTATATTCACTAAGCTGCCGTAGGCAGCCGAGTGAATGGCCGACCCGAAGTGAAGTGAGCTGAACACTGTTCGGCTATTCACTTCAGGCTGGTACGGCTGATTTCAGCCGTATATCGGCTGAAATCAGCCGTACATCGGCTTGCTTCGCATGGCTTCGGGTCGGCTCAGCATGTTCGGCCGACCCGAAGTGCAGAAGGAGTTCGACTCAGCCGATCCAACATCTGGATCGGCTGAGCCGAACCTCCGGCAGGCTACTCACTGCTGTTCGGCCTATTCTTATAGATGCCGAACAGCAGTGAGTGAATAGCCTAATGCCGATGAGCTGCATTCGGCTCGGCTGTTCTGCTCGGTTCCAGCTAGCTCCGCCCAATAGTTTTCTATTGTCCGGCGGCTCTGCTGCCGTAAAAAAAAAACTAAGAAAAAAACAAGTCTCCCGGGCGCTCTGGGAGTCTCCCGCTCCCGCCCCCCCCAGGAGAGAAACACTGCTTTTTCTTTTTTTTCTTCTTTATTCTTACACGGAGCCGTGTCAGAATAGAAAAAATATATATATTTTTTGCCCATTGGAATGCATTGCTAGATTCCTATTGGCTATTTCAATTTGCAATAGCCAATAGTAAACTAGCATGGTACATGCCCTCTGCTGATGGACCTGCTGGAGAACTCCAGCAGAGGGCGGGTACACTGCTAGTTTACTATTGGCTATTGCAAATTGAAATAGCCAATAGGAATCTAGCAATGCATTCCAACAGGCAAATTTTTTAAATTTTTTTTCTCTATTCTGAAACGGCTCTGAAAACAGCAGTGTTTCTCTCCTTGGCGGCCGGGAGCCGGAGACTCCCAGAGCGCCAGGGAGAGTTTGCTGCTTGGATATCAGTGTCCCTGGTTAGCTGGTAACCAGGGACGCTGATCTCTCTGCAAGTGGCCGGAGCCAGTCGTAAGATCACCGCTGGCTCCGCCCAGCTGTCAGAAGCAGGCTGTCAGCGATTGTCGTACGGCGGCCCCATCCTGCCCCGATTATCGCAAGGTTTAATCAGCGGTAGTTAAAAAAATACACCTGGACGAATTGCGGAAATTGACCGCACGTATTTTCGTTTGCGCATGAGCAGTGTTAATCGTACAACTTTTGACGGATGGAAACGCAACCAACCATACGAAAATCGTACGATCGACCAAAGTTTTCCAACATGCTTGACCGTCAAAAGTCATACGATTGTACGTTACTGTCGATCGGGCACTACATTTACACCTTACGATTGTCGTACGAAAAGTCAATCGCATACGATTGTCGTACGATAATCATAAGGTGTATGGGCACCTTTAGGGTCTTAGGGTGACAACCCTCCTACTCCATAAATACATTACATTCCCTTCCCTGGTTTCTCTGTTTCCCCTCATTAAAATGCTAATGAAATGTTTAAATAAAATCTATCAATTTCATTACATTATATTAGATGCATTGATGTCATTTCTGGATCTCCTGTGTTTTTCCAAGCAATGTAGGTAGATCATGGCTGGTGGGAAGGATAGGAAGGGTGCTGTATATAGCTTTCTGCAAATATCACGGCACCCTGTTTCAGTACTACTCTCAAGAACCCTCAGCCTTGATGCAAGCACTGGACTGGCTCTTTGGAATGCAAATATCAATATGCCCTGATGGGTTGGTGGGTTTGTTTGTGGGGAAGTTGCTGTTGTTCCCAGTTGCTTCCTCTTTGTTATAGTACCACTAGCAGTTGACCGTGGAATATTTAGTAGCAAGGAAATTTCACGGATGAACTTATTGCACAGGTGGCAACTTATCACAGTACCACGCTTGTAGTCACTGAACTCCTGAGAGCGACCCATCCTTTCATAAATGTTTGTAGAAGCGTCTGCATGCCTAGGTGCTTGATTTTATAAACCTGTGGCCATGGAGGTGATTGGAACACCTGAATCCAATGATTTGGAAGGGTGTCCCAATACTTTTGGTAATATAGTGTCATTGCATATGTGTGTAGCTGATGAATTTTACAGCATAAAGCCCCTTTCACACAGGCTTTCCGATCAGGTTCGCCTGTCAGTTTTTCAGGTGGGCCTGATTTCAAGCCCAATGTTAGTCTAAAGGTGCCCATACACCTTACGATTATCGTACGATAATCGTATGCGATCGAATTTTCGAATACAATTGTACATGTGAATAGAGTGCCCGAACCGACATTACTGTACAATCGTACGACTTTTGACGGTCAAGCATGTTTGAAAACTTTGCTCGATCGTACGATTGTCGTAAGGTTGCTGGCGTTTCAGTCCGTCAAAAGTCGTACGATCTACACTGCGCATGCGCGAACGAAAATACGACAAATCAATTACCGCATTTCGCCCAGGTGCTTTTCGTTAATTAAGGCTAAATTAATCTTGCGATCATCTGGGCAGGATGGGGCTGTCGTACGAAAATCGTACGACTATTCGATCATCGGACGAAAAGTTTTGTCCGATAATCGTAAGGTGTATGGGCACCTTTAGGGTAGCTGGATCCAAAAGGGCAGGCATCCGTTTACATCCGGTTACCCCCGGCTTTGGCCAGGTCTGGAGAAACAAATGGATCAGAGATCCATCTTGTTGGACCTGATCCTGCTGGATTGGGGGTAACCAGATGTAAATGGACACCTGTCTGTTGAGATCCAGCTGCCCATACACTAACATGGGTCCGGTAATGTAAATTTTTCCTGCATCGCAAGATGGAGAAAAGAACTGCATGGATACAAATATCACAATGGTGACATCTGTTCCAATCTGGAGGGAATCCGTGCACACGGAATTTGCCAGATGCCCATGAACTCTGCTTTTGATATTCCTGTCCCAAGGCATCCCCACAGCAAGCACTATGAAGGCATTAAACTGAAGCAAAAGCAGACCTTGCTCTTGAAACGTATATACATTGCAGCAGTTAAAATTGCATAGGATAGAAAATGTATTTTCCCCCACTGTTACTTATTATTACTTATTTTTTACATTATCATTTATACATTATAAACATTTAAAGTGACATTAAAGTCACATTTTTTCCCCCTCCCCCCAATGCTAATGTTAGCACTTACCTTAAATGATGTCTCTTAATCTGATTTTCTTCTTTCCTGATGTTTTCATCTGTCCCTCCAGCAGTGCGGCGGCTCTCCGATCCATAGTTGACTCCTCTGTCCTTGCTGGCACTTCCTGTCCCATGGTTTCTGCATGTGGGTGCACACGTCCATAGACTTACCTTGCATCTCTCCTCTTCTCCTGGCCGAAAATCGGAACTGCGCATGCGCCCGCCCCAAAATGCTTTGCAGCCGCCCGAGCAGTTTTGGATTTTCTGACGGGAGCGTGCGGCAAAGACAGGGTAAGTTTAAACCGCTGTTAAATCATTTTTTTGTTACTTTTTGCATATATCTACTGTTTACTAACAGTAGATATATGCAAAAAAACGGAGGCTTTAGAATCCCTTTAAATGCAGTCTTCTTTACTGGAGGTTCTATTTTATTCATTTTATGTACAGAGCATAAGACATGATATAGAACCATAGAGGCACTAACACAATTAGGTTCTTTTGAAACAGGCATTTGCAGCTTATGAAAGACCAGCAGTCAACATCTTAAATAAAAAATAAAAACAACTTTTGCATTTAAATAATCTTAGAAAACTAAATACAGGTTGTTAATGAGATAAACAGTAATGACATGCCTAAAGTATAGTAAGATTATTATACCTTAGTATGGTAATAAACAAAGCCTAGTGCACCTCTTGTGCCCTCCTTGATCTAGTAGTGCTGCAGTCTAAAATCTGAAAGAGTTAGGCAAAAATGGCTAACTTCGATGAAAGTTTGGCACATAGTGGTTCAAGGGTAGTAAAAATGTACTGAGCATCATTGCCATTGACATCACCTCCCAATAACCATTATCTGATATGCTGTCCATAAAATCTAATGTGCAGATCATCAATTGACATTAGGTGCTTTTTACTCTTCCACTTACTTAATTGTCCTTACAGAAAATATGTACATGAAAGAGCATGGGGTATCAGAACAGTATGCGTTTTGTACATTAGCCACCAGAAAGAACTCACAGAAAGCAGTCGGTGACATGTACTGCCTAGTGCCAATGACACACACAAAAAAATAAGGAAATGTTACACATGAAGTCATTTCCTTCAAAATAAATTACTACATAAAAGAACATGGACAAGCTGCTAAATTCAAAATTACACATAAAAAGTCAATAATTTGCTAGGTAATTACAGTGGTAGCAAAGAGAACAATTAATTCATAGCAGCAAATTAGATCATTTGGGAGTAAAAGTCAGTTAGCTCATCTACCTATTTTTATGTATTTTTTAAAAGAAATATAACATAATTAACCCTTAAACTGAGAAATAGGACAGTTAATGGTAAATACATATAAAATAGGCTGTTTCTATGGTAACAAAGATATACAGTAATTATCAGTCAACTGCTTAATTTTATTGAAAAATAATGACACATTCTATACAGTATATTCCGCATCCCATATTATGCCAATCTACTCTAATTCAGAACCCCTGCTGATGTTATTATAATTGCTAATGACTATTTAATCTCCTTAGCTTTTAAAAAATAATAGATGTGCTCTGAAATTAGTGGTACATTAAATAAATGAATGTTAGATTGTCTTTACCATCTGTCTTGTACACATGTGCATAACTGCTTTCTCCACCCAAATTCATTGTTGGTACCTGGAGTACCTGGAAGAACATCAGATGCCAGATTAATTAATTTCCATTATTTTTCTACAGTTTTCTCGGTGGAAGTGAATCCCCTTGTTAAAACTTGGCCTGTTATCACTTGTCCCATTGCTGGCTGTATCTCTATTATTCTATCAATCTATTCATCATACACTTGTCTAGTATAAAAATAGCACCAAGAGAGTAACTCAACACAGTAATGGCTGATATTATTTAGACATCTTTACTCCAGTTAACAGCATGTTGATTGGTAATGTGTGGACCACAGAGGGTGTTACTTGCCACATATATTCTTGTATAACTATGCAGTTTGTTTTTTTATGGGTCATTTAAACCCTCTGCTCCCAGCTGGTGTTGACTTGATTTGCTTGAGAAACAAGGATTAAATATAAGAATCTCCAAAAGACATTTGGCGGGATTAGGGTTCCAACAGATGCTTTATGACACACACTGTGTATTATGTTAGCATGAGTCGAGTATGCTGAAACTGTAATCTGACTACATTTTAAAGTAATGGCTATGTGAAAATTGTTGTATTATCTTAAGCATTGATTTCTAATGGAATTTGTATATCAATGTATTCCATATTTGGGTGAATATTGTATTGTTCAAACAGATTTTTTTTATTGCTTATGTTGCATGGCAAAATCCACTAAGCATATAACACAACCAATCAGCGACCATCATCTGATAGATCTGTGATCCCCTACTCTTAGCGGGGCTGGAGTGTCCGTATGTGCAGGAACTCCAGTGATGCCCTTTTCGCTTATCCCTTACTCACCCCTTCCCTTAACCTTCCTTTCCTATCTATTCTTTTTCCTGCTGTTCTTCAAGTACTTAGAGTGGCCAATCCACCTTCAAACTTAAATGTTACAACATTTATAATAATAATAATATATATTTATAAGCTATATTTTAACACCTTGTTCAGCACTGAGTGGGTTATGCTCACAGTTGGTACTTGATCCTCTGTCACTCTTTAGTCTTGGTATTGTTGTGTTACTACTACTACTACTACTACTACTACTACTACTACGTGAATTTAATAACTATTCATTGAATGAAAACAACCAATCAGCGTTTTGGATTTGACATATATCCAATATGAATGTATAGTACTTTAGGATCCAGTTTACTGGAATTTTAATCTTAAAAAAGAAGGGTGAATCCAATAAAGTTGCTGTCTTGATTAGGCAGCATAGTGGCGTAGTGGTTAGCACTTCTGCATTGCAGCAGTGGGGGACCCTGATTCAAATCCTGATCAAGACACTGTTTGCACGGAGTTTGCATGTTCTCCCTGTGCTTGTGTGGTTTTTTTCGGATGCTCTGGTTTCCTCCCACACTCCAAAGACATGCTGGTAGGTTGATCCTGTATAAATTGGCCCTGTATGTGAGATAGGGGCCTTAGAGGGTAAGCTCCTTAAGGGCAGGGACTGATGTTAATGTGCAGCACTGCGTAAATTGTTGTATAAATACCTGAAATAAATAAACAATCTCTAACAACTTTCACAGTTCTGCAAATGTCAGGGAGGATGAATAAACCTGTAAGCCAAAATACAGCAAATATGTAGGGAACTTTTATTGCTATGTAAAACTGCTAGATTAGTGTTTGTGTTTGTAAAAAAAAATATATATATATTTTTTTTATTTCTTTTACATTTTTGTTTAAAAATGGCTTATCCCCACCCAGTGACCAATGACCTGCATTACTTTTGCTGATACCAGAATTCACATAAACATTACCTATCATACAGTACATGCACTCAACATGAAAACATATATATGACACTAGGTCCATTTTAACACCAGCCATAAAACATTAGTACTGAATTTTGGATATAGTCCTATAAAGAATTTAGAAGGAAGTGTGAACACTGGAAATGGTGATTTGAGGGTGGTTTTTTTTCATACAGTTGGATCTCACAACTGGGCATCCTCCCATCTATGAGGGATATAACACACCAGGCTCAATTCAGTGCTCTATGTTCAAAGTACAATAACTACACAAAGCACATCATTAAATCAGACTAGTCCAACTACAGTGAACTGAAATCTGATTGGTTGATTTAGTTATCAAAGCATTACATACAATCAATGCAACTTGTATCATTGTTTTGCTGTAATACACAATACAAAAAGTTAAAATGAGTAGCAAACAGGTTGGAAATCTAAGAATTAGAGTTTATTAATAAGTGTTAGGAATTGGATACCAGGTATATAAAAATTCAGATAGTATTCAAGATCACAAAATCTGTATTTCTGTTATCTTCAAAAGACATTTGTTATTTTGAAGTTGATAAAAAAAAGATATGTTGCCACAAAAATTCTATTTTAAAGGCTAATGCCTCACATCTGCTTCCAGACCTTATTGAAGCCTTGTGATTTTCTAATGGAGTTGAGACTCTACACTTAATTTTCTGTCAATTCAAAACCTGATCTCAATAAATTGAGATGAACTTCAATTACCATTCATGTCAAAAGCAAATCATTGTTTATGTATTTGACTTGCACGCGATTGGGTATTGACCGTGAACACAGCTATAATTTATTCAGCAAACTCTTATAGTAAATCAACCCCTATAAGTAGCAGAATTGTTTTCACCTGTCTGGCTTTTATTCCCCTTTTGCTGTTTTCTTTTTTTATTTTCATGTCACTGTAATGATGTGTACAGCTTCCCTCTTAACCTGGTGATTTCACTGAATAATGAAATATGCGTCATCTTCCAATCCTGAAGACATCTTCAGCTTTTATAGTTAATAATGTAGGTGTCTGACCGTACATTTCTGAACTTAAGGTTCATCCACTGAAATAAATCTTATAATTTATATTGACTTTGTAAGTCTGATTCACAGAATGCAGCTTACTGTTTGTAAAGAAGCTCAACTAACCTTTAGGGCAGGAGAGAATTCCATGAATTATGAGTTGAGTTCGCTGCAGAGTCAGTGGAGTTCAGCTTGTGCCACAAGGGATCCTAAAGGTTATTCCAGTCAAATAAGCAAAATATGTAGATTAAATAAATATATAGAAGCTGTTTTACCTGCATAAGTGTGTATCTTTATAAAGGTTTTAAAATTAAAGTAGTATTACATTCTCAAACGTTTTTCAATAATTAATCCGGATTAAACAAATATACATTGCCCAGCAAAGTATTTCTTTACATTTACAATCATCATGTTTCGGAGTAGCTCCAACTCTCAGCTCAGCTTCCCTGAAGTTCCTGTCCAGTACAAGATCACAAGGGACAGACCAATTTATAAAAAAATAATGTTTTGGCTTTGCATACACTTTAAGGGTAAGCATACTTTCAAATTAATGAAGCCCTCCTCCAGGCCTCTGCATTAATAAAATCCATTGGACCTTGATACCTCAGATATCATAGAATGATGTAGCTCACTGCTCAGCCTGCCTAGGGCCAGTACAATGTTTATTATTTTTGGCACTCTTTCTTGTGTGTGCCACAATAAACATGGAGCTCATAAGCACTGCATCAGCCCCAAGCATTCTGACCAGTGAGTCGGGATATTCCATTATATCTGTGGGATAGGGTGCAATTTACTAATAATAACTTTAGCCATTCTCAGTACAACCGTAAATGGCATGGGACAATGCTAGACACCTAGGACCCATTTTAGCTGAGACATAGCTTTATGCCTGGTAAACCCTACATTACTGATGAATGTGTGCCCAAGCATAACAACCTTCATTCCCCAGTATGGTGAACACAGACTGTAATAAACACACAGCGTGGGTGAAAGTTGTGGCATATCTAAGCAAGAGCACTCTGCACACCGATGTCCCTGAGGTCACTAAGCAAAAAAAAAAAAGATATATAATTTTTTTATATATACACACACACTGCCTGGCCAAAAAGAAGTCACCACCTGGATTTAGCTAATCAAATAGGTAAGAGCTATAGGGGTTGCTTCAGTTGGTCAGGCATAGGTTCAGCTATGTTATGTTCTGAAAAAATAAGGTCAGCTGCCTACCTGAATATACTGAATGATTAGGTTTTTCCATCAATGGACTTTTTTTCCACTGATGACAAGGCCAGGATTCATCGGGCTCAGATTGTGAAAGAGTGGTTTCACACATGGATTGACCTTAACCCGATCGATAATCTCTGTGATGCGCTGGGGAAGACTTTACACTGTGGTCCAACTCTACCATAACCACTACAAAATCTTAGTGAAAAATGTATGCAACTCTGGATGGAAATACATGTTGTGACATTGCCTAAGCTAACCAATCAATGCTGTGGGAATACGTGCTGCAATCAAAGCTAAAGGCAGTGAAATGAAATATTAGAGCGCGTGACTTTTTTTTTTGGCCAGGCATAATAAAATATATGTAGGTTGCGTATTTGCAAATGCATGCAAATGAAACCTATGTTTTAATTAAAGTCTTAGAAATGGGTTATAATAGATATTGTATTGTGAAATTTTGTCTGGCACCCTGGAATCAGCTATTATTCAGAAGACCCCCTTTAGAAACCCATGACATTACACCAAAATCTTTACACCCCGCATTAGACTTGCGCGCCGTCAAAAAATTCGTTCTGTTTCGTTTCGGAATATCCGTTATTTCATATTTTGTAATTCGTAACTGAACTCAATTCGGATTCGTACGAAATACGAATTTTCGTTAGTGGCGGTTATATTTTCGTAACTTTACGAACATTCGTTATGATGAAGTTAAAAAGCAAAATACCTTTGTTAATATTGGAGTGGTAGTTGTTTTTTTTACCGAAATACGAATTCTGTTAAGCATTAATGAAGGTAGGTAGGGATTCTTCATTCTAAAGACAAGAGGATAAAAAAGGAATGCCACTGCTAGGGTGGGACTCAAATTTATAGTTAAACCTGTTGGAGGGTAGAGCAGAGTCAACCCATTTTTGATGCCATGAAGATGTCAGGAAATTTTGTTTAATGTACTTTAGTCTGAATACCCTACCACATGCTTCTCCTTTACTAATTACACAATGAGGAAATCACTAGACATTTTCTCAGTCTGTTGCTTTAAAAGCTGAGTGCAATATAACACTGTTAAAATTGTCAAGTACTAAGGAATTTAATAATTCTTAGATCTTAGTAAAAAGACATTATAGTTTTCTAAAATCAATGGTTACGTGTGAGAGAATGTATATGCTAAAGACAGGCTAATTTGGCTTTGGGTAGACTGCTAAAGTTTACATATAGATACTGTATTTCTACATAGTAATATACTGCCAGGACTCCTGTAGCATTCATAGGCTCTAAAGACTGCATTCAAGTAAACTTGTAGTTTATCCCAGGCTTAGTTTATATTTTTACAGCAGCCACAGGTTTACTTTAGGGCTTTAAGGCCATGGCAATACTTTATTGAACTCTGGAGCTTGTGTTTAGATTGTACACATTTATAAAAGCCATGAGACCAGTAATAATACAACATGGTTTTAGTCTCATCACCTGACTTCCTCCTGGAAGGATTTCACAGAAGCGAGCAGTTATGTACTCAGTAAAGCTGCTTTCATATTAGAATAGACCAGCCAAGGTCTGGCCCAATACACCTGCAAAGACAGGCTACAGAAGAAGCAAAAATACAAACTATGGTGTGAGCTGTAGGTATCGTAAGCATGTTTGTGGATGTATTTTTGATGGAATATACTTGATTTACCTTTTAAAAAAAAAAATGTGATAAGTATTCACAGCAAAGTATTTAAAGTGACACTAAACTCAGAAGCTACATCTTAAAAATTAATTCAAGTACCATAACTATTAACACAAATAGGGCTTATTTGTGTGTCACTCAGCTGTAGATCCTCAAATCATGTCTGAATTGGTGCTGACACTGTCCTTCTTCCTGGAGGGTGGCTACTTTTGTCCCCGTGGTCCCTGTGTGTGTTGTAAAGTAGCCACTTCTCCAGGCTCGCTCCCACGATAGACTATAGCTTCAATAAAAATGAGGTAAAAAAATTTAAGGTTGTAGTGCATCACGGGAGTGAGCTTGGAGCGGTCGCTACTTTACAACACACAGGGGAACAAATTAGCCACCCTCCAGAAGGAAGGACAGTGTCAGCATGAATTCAAAGATGATTTAAGGATCTACAGCTGAGTGATACACATATAAGGTCCAGCATTGTTAATAGGTACTTGAATGCATTTTTAAGATTTAACTCCTGAGTTAACCACCTTCCGTCCATGGCCGGACGGGAGTCTGCTAGGAGCGGGAGGGCGTCTTAAAACGTCCTGCCCCTCCCCCCTCTCGTGTGCGGCACAACTTCTGTACTGAGAGAAATAATAAGGCTTCCCTTCAAAAAATATTATATTTCTGAATAATATTCAGATCTAAAGGCTTTAAGTAGATCTAAACCACAGCTGAATGCCACTTAGATGATCATCTATATCATAAACAATTCTTTTCATCCTGTGCTGCTGATCTGCAGCCTCTTTTAGCCATAGAGGGAGAAGAGGGTTCAACCACTTTAATATATTCTGTCAATTTAAAAAACATATGCTGTTTTTAGTGTTTAGTGCACTCTGCATAGCTCCCAACTTTCTGGGATGGAGGGACATTATTTTAAAAAACTAAGCTCACACTACCTGCTTATTGGAGAAGCTAGCTCTAACCTTGCAGAGGGTGTGTGGGACCACTGTAGAGCGACCATTGCATCCACATTCAGTCCTCTCTGCAGCCTAATGCTGGGAGACAGAACTTTCAATTCCCTGTGGGGATCAATTAGCCACATTACGAAGCAAGAATGTTAAATTATATCTTTAGGCTCACACTGAATCTTTTTAGCTAGTTTATTAAAATACTACAATTGGTATTAAATAGTACATTTATTTATAGACACCTACAGTATACATCAGACCAAAAGAGGGAAAGCCAAAGAGGAAAGTGGAGCAGAATAATTTGATTCCAAATTGAAGAACAATTAAAGGCTAGGCACGCTGTAATTGGGGTTTTTTAAACATCCCTTTTCTGGCAAATTACTTTAGAGAACAGTATGCAAAGCAGCGACTTTCTCAAAGGAATTAGAGTGAAGGATGCCTATGCTTGATCAGGGCAGAATGAGCATAGGCATAAGCAGATCAAAGGAGAATTGTGCTAAGGCGAGGCTTCCATATACCAATGAGAAAAACAAAGGTGGCATGAAAGGATAATGAAACCGGAATTGAACCTGATTGCACACATTCTATAGGAATCTACAGGCATAAGCATCTCAAAACATAATATATATAAATATATGTATACATAATATATATTTGTATACAGAAAAGTCAAGTATACCCAGTTACTAATCAACTCGGGTATTTTCCAGTGAAGAACTTTGTAAGGCAAATATGCATATATTCATGAGTCAGGAGAATGATTATCATTTCCCCGATCAATAAAATTATGATAACAAAATATTAGTTCGAAAACATTAAGGTTACCCACTGAGTGGTAAATATGTTGAAGTTAAGGTGCAGTTATTACTGTATGTAATGGAAATTGTTTACTCAGTAGACAAGTGAACACAGCTGAGCTTAGCAAGGTGGAAATGAGGGCAGCCAAATACTTGAAGGGTTTACAAGAGGAAAAAAAGAAAAGATTAGCTGCTTTTGGCTGGCTCGGAACATGGAAAATAATAGTAAAATGTCACATGAAACAATAAGAAGATAAGAAGACTGAAAAAGAGTTATTGGCTAATCCAAAAGTCCTCCAAAATGAAGCAAAATAACCCCTGTGACACAATCAGTCTCCTCATACATTAGACCAGCCTTTCTCAAATACTTTTGGGTGCCTCCTGGCTTTGCTATTTTTTTAGCACATTTTTGCTAAAGGGGGGGGGGGGGGGGGGTTGCTTGTAAAGGGGGAAACTCCATATTATATTTTATTTTGTCTTGTTTTTTCCCTGGGCAAAAAATATAATCCATACCGGACCCGTGTAAAGGATAGGGGTTTGGTATTGATGGGGGGACCACACTTTTTGTTTACATTTGCATTTTTTACATTTAAGACTGGTGCACCTAAAGATGTTGCATACTTTTAAAGGATGCTGTGCCTAAAAAAAGGTTGAGAAACGCTGCACTTGTGCACTATAGATAATGGTATCATACAGTGTAGATAAATGTACTGTGCTACATCTGTATTAAAAAAGGACAACAATATGGGGCATATTTATGCCATTGCATTCACTAAACATTTACTGCCAGTGTATTTTCCTGGTGCATGTTTTCAATTTTACATTCACTGCTTTATACATATGCCCTCGTTTTTATATATACAAATGCCTCCCTGAATGGGCAAATAACAGAGATACTCATCTGTGGTATAGTGAGGCAATAGTGACCACACACGAGTTAAAATTCAGGTCTTTCCACATTGTCCTGTCAGTTGGAAGCATGGACAACTATGCTATTTTATCACTCATATGGTTGTATGCTTATGCCAAGGAAAGTAAATTGATTTTTTTGTCAACTTTATTTTCTTTAAGCTTACTATTTCCTGAATATGTTTTATATCTATTTTTTCCATAAAAATGATATTCTACTAATAAATATGAATACAGTGTGCAGCCATGACACTGGATTGCATAGTATGCTGAGCTTTCTAATACACTGCCTGCTTGTAGGCATCCTGTGTAAACTAAATAAGTGGACCAATTGCAGCGTCTGCTAGACTCCCTGACATCATAGTGATGTCATATTCCCGCCAGAGTACAAATTTGACAGTAATCATAGAGCAAATATCTGGCTCTATGATTACTGTCAAATTTGCACTCTGGCGGGAATATGATGTCAGGCAGTCTAGCAGGCGCTGGGATTGGTCCACGGTCACGGTCACTATCTGGTGTGTATATATTTTGTTGTATTTCTCTTGCAATTATCACTTGTTTGCCTGATGAAGGGGATCCTGTGAGACCCCGAAACATTGCACCTAGTGCTTTTGCTTTGCAACATGTACGTGAATAAATAGACGTACTTGACTTGTCTTGGAGTGCCGGTGTCTATCTCTGCATCCTGTGTAAACTGACCAAAGCCATACAGGTCCGTCTGTTTTAACGCTGCTAGGAGAGATGAAGAAGAGTGTGTTGCTCCTGTGTAAGTAATTCTGTAGTGTGTGTGTGATCTAATCTCCCTGCTCCTTGGGTCTATTTAGAAACTGCAGCTTATTTATGAGCCCAACTTTTTGCTTAGAGCACACCATCTTCTGGCTGTATATGGCTACTATTTTTTAAAATTTACCTGAAAGAAATGTTGTAAAAAAATGAGTCCAAAACATAATAAAGAAAGAAAATATATAATACGTATTATATTAGAATTGTGCTAACTACCAATACTGACTACAAACCTGGTGTTATAAGTTTTGCAGTATGCTATCTGAAAATCGCCTAATTAATACACTGTATATAAAAAGCAAATGGTATCTCAAAGAAATAATTTCAGACAATATTCTAATTCTAGGTAATGCAGCTTCCTTTAGCAATAGTTGTTGGAGGGAGCAGTGTACAGTCAGCTGTACTTATGAATATTTAATGCAAATACTGCCTGCTGGCAAGAGGTAACTAACAGCTAATAAAATACATTGCATCAACCAACAGAAATTGTGTGCACAGATGTGACTGGCTGTCTTTACCTATATGCACACACAGGTCTTTTCAAATATGCTCCTCATATGTGCTAGTTAAATATTTTAACTTTGAAGGTCAAGATTGGAATAATAAGTGAAACAGCTATTCAGACCCTTGAATTATATATAAATGACTAATGAAAGTACTTTCTCCCTGGATAAAACAGTATAATTTCAGAGAGATTGCAAAATTAGCTACCACATGTTTTAAATATGATATAAAACATACATATATTGATTTTATAGTAGGTGCAATTCCATATGGCCATTTTATAACTTAAACTCTATTTTCTAAATAGTAACTTCAAAAACTAAATATTATTTTTGGCAATAAATTAACGTAAAATAACATGTTTTGTTTTTTTATGCTGTAAGGTTCTGATTTTAAGTGACACTACTGTAAACTCAGGAGGTAAATCTTAAAAATGCATTAATTTACCTTAAAGTGGACCTTCACCCCCTTTGACTGAACAAATTACATCAGCATACAGTGCTGCATACTGATATGAAATGATCTTACATTCATTATCTAAACAACATTTTTTTATTTTACTTAAAATTTCTATTTTTCCACTTCCTTGTCCACTTTGACACATATGATGTAATCTGCGCCCAGGCTTTGCATCCTGGGAAGGTTACATTGCTGGGAAATTTCATCTGTAATCTAACAAACAGCAAAAAGTTTTCCCCGCACACTCACAAGCCAGCATGCAAAAAAACTTGTCTTACCGCTAAGGTTAAAAACAGAGGTTTAGATACACGTCCTCTGCAGAAAATGTTAAAGCCGCACAGCCGGGTCAAGGCACCTCTAAATAGTGCGGTCCTAACTCTAAACTATGAGCGTCTCCATCTTGGAGCACATATGGCAAAAGATCAAATTGGGTGCAGGTTTGTCAGGAGGAAGCCAAACCTCCCTTAAAGGCACAGGGACGCACAAGGGATCCCCATGCGGCTGTGCGGCTTTCACATTTTCTGCAGAAGACATGTGAATGACCCCTAAGAGAACTATGGGGAAAAACACTTACCCTATAGTTCACTTTTAAAGGACTTCTGAAATGAGAGAAATAATAAGGCTTCATTGTTGACCCGCCTCTCAGAAATTACTATTTTTCTGAAAAACATTGAGATTTAAAGTCTTCAAGTAGATCTAAACCACAACTGGATGCCACTAAGATGGTCATGTATATAATAAACAATTGACTTTTTCACAATGTATGGACAGCTTAAAACACAATAATACACTTCTCAACCTTACACCCCCCCAAGCTACCACATGTTTTAAATATGATATAAAACATACATATATTGATTTTATAGTAGGTGCAATTCCATATGGCCATTTTATAACTTAAACTCTATTTTCTAAATAGTAACTTCAAAAACTAAATATTATTTTTGGCAATAAATTAACGTAAAATAACATGTTTTGTTTTTTTATGCTGTAAGGTTCTGATTTTAAGTGACACTACTGTAAACTCAGGAGGTAAATCTTAAAAATGCATTAATTTACCTTAAAGTGGACCTTCACCCCCTTTGACTGAACAAATTACATCAGCATACAGTGCTGCATACTGATATGAAATGATCTTACATTCATTATCTAAACAACATTTTTTTATTTTACTTAAAATTTCTATTTTTCCACTTCCTTGTCCACTTTGACACATATGATGTAATCTGCGCCCAGGCTTTGCATCCTGGGAAGGTTACATTGCTGGGAAATTTCATCTGTAATCTAACAAACAGCAAAAAGTTTTCCCCGCACACTCACAAGCCAGCATGCAAAAAAACTTGTCTTACCGCTAAGGTTAAAAACAGAGGTTTAGATACACGTCCTCTGCAGAAAATGTTAAAGCCGCACAGCCGGGTCAAGGCACCTCTAAATAGTGCGGTCCTAACTCTAAACTATGAGCGTCTCCATCTTGGAGCACATATGGCAAAAGATCAAATTGGGTGCAGGTTTGTCAGGAGGAAGCCAAACCTCCCTTAAAGGCACAGGGACGCACAAGGGATCCCCATGCGGCTGTGCGGCTTTCACATTTTCTGCAGAAGACATGTGAATGACCCCTAAGAGAACTATGGGGAAAAACACTTACCCTATAGTTCACTTTTAAAGGACTTCTGAAATGAGAGAAATAATAAGGCTTCATTGTTGACCCGCCTCTCAGAAATTACTATTTTTCTGAAAAACATTGAGATTTAAAGTCTTCAAGTAGATCTAAACCACAACTGGATGCCACTAAGATGGTCATGTATATAATAAACAATTGACTTTTTCACAATGTATGGACAGCTTAAAACACAATAATACACTTCTCAACCTTACACCCCCCCGCACAAATATAATAATAAAATTCCCCCCGCACACAAAAAATAATACACTCCCCCCGTTATAAGCCTCCCCACACACATAAAATAATATACTGCCCC
>NW_017306487.1:766672-766968 GCF_000935625.1 Nanorana parkeri
CACACACATAAAATAATATGGTCCCCCTTATTAACCCCCCCACCCACACAAAATAATAATACACTCGACCCCCAAGCCCCCTCACCTGGTCACGTCTTTGCAGGGAGGAGGCTGTGAGCACTGAGCAGGATTGATCCCTGGTTATCTGGGGTTGATTAGTGAGGTCTGCAGCAGAAAAAATGTGACCTGTCCATTTAAGATAAAGTATCGGTAATTGGTATCTGCGAGTACTTGATCAAAAGTATCGGTACTCGGTCTTAAAAAAGTGGTATTGGTGCATCCCTAATATATAGTCA
>NW_017306487.1:767005-797310 GCF_000935625.1 Nanorana parkeri
ATTAAGGTTCGTAATTCATATTGATGGACATTGGCAGATATTATTACAGAAATTTGCAGCTTCTTAAAAGTCAGTTTTTCTTGTGACATGGGCTGTTCTTGTACAAAAACAACTACAAATGTATTTGGTAGAGAAATGTTAACTGTATAACTCAGACACTTAGCATTTTCTGTCAAAAAGAGACACTGTATTTAAAAAAATGCTACTTGGATCTTTTTATAAGCAACTCTGTATATTTAATTCTCTTTCATCTCTGTATTTATTTGCATCTTTGTGACATGTTTATGAATGTTCTGCTAAATTAATGAATAAATATGTTTGCAGGGCATCATTTAATAAAATAAGTATCACAACTTTCTTTAGATCAAATCATCTGTGAATCTCTCAAGCTATTTATCTTCAGTCCTGGGGTTACAAAGCTGGAATTATGTTAGGGGGAAAACAAAAACAAAGTCAAAAGTTCTCCACAATGAGTTCAGTTCAAGACATGTTGATTTGCATTATATCATATTCTGCTTTTATGTTTAAGTGCTAAAAGGGCAAATAGTAGAAAGTCTGCCCTGCAGTCATAGACTTGAGACTTTTCACTACATCTATACTTTTATTACACTCTCTAAATAACTATTACCATAGAAACATGGTTGCTTTATAGAAATAAAAGTTACATTCAATCAATTGCATGCTCATGATATGTATAATATTTAATTGTATATGATGCTAAAATTAATTATCACTTGCAAACTCTTACAAAATGGTAAAATTGCATGCAATGTATCATGGGTCTCAAATCCTGTATAACTTACCTCATAGATATTGAGTTTGGGTTGTATTGCAAGCCACCCCTTATTGTTGATCAATTCTTAATATTTAACAACTGAACTGGAAATCAATTGCATATTTAAGACTTTAGGGTGAACCCCAGCTTTGGCCAAAGATGGCAAAGGAACTGGTTTCATTTGAGGCCAGTCCCCAAGCTTTACAGGAGCAAAAGCATTGTGTAAAATCCAGTTGGATCAGAAATCAGTGCCTATGCAGATCTGAGGGCTTATTGCCACCCATGTATTAGTGCAGGGCCAATCACCTAGCACCAGCACGGTTGCATGTGAGGAAGGGAGTGAGTTACATGATCTGGATACCCTGAAGTCCACATGATAAATGGAACAACAGTAAAGAAAAGGTAAGTATATGTAGGTTGCAATCTGGGCATTAATGTGAACCTGTTGCTTTGCAATTCATGGTATGCTGAAGTAAAGACCTCATTAACAGCCTAGGCTTCAGTTTGGCTCCAGAGGGACACATGGGTCAGTTTAAATACTATCAGAGATACATGTGTGCAGCACTACGCCTGCAGGAGCTGCCGGAAACAGCGGCGGGAGAGAGGTAGTTTGCAATATCCCTGTAGTCTGCATCGTCCTTCTGCAGTGTAAGGTAAGTCAGCAGCACACACAAAATCAAAGTGCAAATCATGATGCAACCTATTGTAACATCATCACATTTGTCTGAAAAGCTAACGTTTCAGGGTCGTGTAGGGTCCCATCCTCAGGGCTACAAAGTGACACTATCACTGCGACCCGTCACTAGTGATAAATTCTGCACGGTGCTATCTGTTGCTGTCACTACAAGCACCACTGTTGAACAAAAGGTCTTAGCGCTGTACGGAGTGCAGGTGGTTCTATCATCATAGCATCTTCTTTTTGGCTGGTATCCGTGGGGTACTCCCATTTCTAGGGTTTCCTATAACCCCAGCTCACAGCCCATTCTACTTCTCAGCTCTGGGTCCTTGTTCACCTCTCCCTGGTGGCAAAGGGCCCCCCAGAACACCATCTCACAGGCTGTGCTGTGCACATACTGCCTGGAGTGCCCCCTGGGTTATCCCATACCGCTGATCTCTCCCTTTGGAGGCCACCAATATGGCCAATCACGTTGTTGCTCCCTCCTCTCACCTGGTGGCCTGTCAATCAATGACCGAGACACAAGCTGAAGCATTGTAGGCTGAGTGGTTCCTGCTGCTTAAAGGGGCTGCCAGCCAGGGCTACAAGTATAAATAGCGCTGATGTTGCCATAGGATCAGTTAGGGCCAGTTTTATTTTAAAGCTAGTTGCTTGATTGTTATCCTGGGTCACTGACCAGGAGCAAGTATGCACATCAGGAAAGTCAGAGTAAAGTCAGAAATCTTTACCTTGCCAGGGACAAACTTTTTTTGGAAGGAGAGGTGAGCAATGGTACCCTCCATGTTTCTCTCATCACAGGCTTCCTTTAAGTAACCTGATCAGGTGTCATTTTGCTAGATACTTAAATAAATACTGTCTGCATTGCACATAGCAACAAGCCAGATTTAAGTCTTTAGATTTCAGGTGCCAATTTGTGTCTGAGAAGGGTATATCTGAATTTTGACAGAGAGCAACACACATGATTTTAAATGAAAACACTTGTACAACTAACTTTTATGATCTGACCTTTTGGTAGTATAACATATTCCCTAAAATTATGATTATTCTGAGTGATATTCTCACATCATCTAAAATGTTTTAAATAAATACAATTTTAAAAAAAATCCGAAAGGCTAGCAAGAACCAAGTTAAAGTCAAGTGTTCCCGATGGCAAAAATCATATTTGTCAAGGCAAATAAAATAATGTAGAGTAACATAGTCCTCCAGCGGGTATACTTCAAATTCATGCAGCTTCACAGATGAATTCCAGGTGGAGTCTGAACAGGTGGGAAATCTCCCAGGTTCCATTAAAGTGTTATTTTCAACTGAATATATGCCATATAATTTTCTGAATACCGCTGCAATAATGTGCATGTGTTTTCCGCAAGCTAGATTTTTATTATGTTAATTGGTGACCTTTGTAAATTAAAGACACTACACTATAAAAACATTAGAAATTGTGTGTGCATGTGAGTGTTTCTTCATCATGTGTTTGTGTGCATGCATACAACGACATACCAAGACCAAGAATTATGATTAATGCCCCATTGTATTCCAATATATTTACATAATGACCTTCCAGTGTTCACTAAAGTCCCTCTGATACAAAATGTGGCCCCTCTAACACCAGTGTCCAGGAGTGCTGTTTCCCCCAACCTTTTTAAACCTCCCTCCCTTCTCTAAAACTTGGCATTTGTCCCCATATTTTCTAATGCTTTCTGTAATTTCCACTTCAGTGCTTTAGTACAATGCTTCCATGATTCCCCTTGAGTGCCTCCAGAGCCAATTGCCTCCCTCTTGCTTACCCTGTAGCCACATGATAATGCCCTTGGCAAGTGAAATAGATATGATTCAGTCTTAGCATGCCATAAATGCCAGAACTGTCAAAATATCAGAGAGGGCATGTAAGGGATTGTGATGTCTGTCTAAAACTTTCATAGTACACATTGTGTGATGGACAATGAGTTTATTAAGTCCGTTTTACATAACTCCCCAACAGCTCAGTATACACTTTAGCTTATACTCAGTATTTAGCATATTCCAGAGCCTGATAAACAGTTAATAGCCGTTACAAAAATATTTTTTTTAGTGGATGAAGGGGAAAAATTAAAAGAAAATGGAGTAGACAACTGAGGGGAAATTGCTTGAAGTCTGGGATTTAAAGTGGACCTTTACCCACTTGCACTAAAAATCACATCAGCATGCAGCTCTGAGATCTCAGGGAAAGGCATTTTCCTCACCCTGAGATGATGTGCATGGTCACATGTCCCACTTACATGTGCCAGAGTTCTAGGAAGTAGAGGGAGATATATTAATCTGCCCTTATTTAATATGACCACTGTCAGAAGACTGGAGAAGAAAAGAGAAATAAGGTATGCCAAGAATAAAAAGTCAGCATTTATCTAGAAGTATGTGTTTGTAGATTGTCATTACTAAACATTGCTAAGGTTCCTTTGTTGTAATTTAATGAGATATGGGTAAAGTTCCTCTTTAATAGTCCAACCAAGAATTAAAAACATTTTTGGGTTCCTTGGTGCCTTCTGAGTAGTAAAGCTTAGCTTATGTTATATTCCACTTTAGGCAGAGACAGGATAGGTTGCTTCCACATCAGTGAATGTTGTAGGTATGTGTCTATAGCTGTGGGTAGCAGCCACTAACTGGACCACAACCCTGATGAGAAGGGCATTGTAATTGTCATGAGTTTGCTACCATAAAACTGGAACTATTATTTGCACTTACTGAAAGTATGTATGTGAAGGTTCTCATTTTTGTAGGTCATAGTATAGCTAGTAGCAGTTAGTCAGACTCACATTCAGCTGGACTTGATTTGTAATGTTGAAGATGTTTAATAGCTTATCCAAGCCACTGGACTGAAATGCTTTTTTTCATAAGCTTCAAAACCACTTCAACACTACAGATCAGGTCCAGTTTAACGTGGCTAACTACTAGCCACAGAGAAAGTATAGTTTTCACAGGCTGCAGACTGACAGACTGACTAATGACTAGCATGGGTGTCTGGCGAGAAAGAGATTGCGCTTGTTTTTTTAAAGATACCTGGGCAGATAACTGGCACATCTAATGTGAAGAAAGGCTATCTAGAGAATGGATAGTACAGTCACACCAGTGGCACAATGGATGATGTTGTATTGAATTTCACTTTATTACGAACCTATATTTACTATTGGCTAGCCTGGAAGTGAGGTCAATATTGCAACCATTGTCCTAAATGAAGTGGGTACTTATTACAATAGAACACAATTTCACTGTCATGCAATATGCCATTGAAGTATTACTGTAGCATGCATTCTTCCATTTCCCTTCCAGTGATGTGGTTAGCAGCTGTATTGTAAGTCCCCTGTTGCACAGAGCTCAGTCACAACACCAATTCTCACTCTGGGATTTAAACTGCATGCAACATCATTCCAGCTGCTGATTGTCTAAATTCACTGTCATTAAAATCTTGCCATCATATTCTACAGTTCGGAAAGTCATTAAAACCTTGCCATCATATACTACAGTTTGGAAAGTCATTAAAACCTTGCCATCTAATACTACAGTTCGGTGTTGGAAAAGCTTTGCTACCCACATTGTACTACTTATGCTTATCCTATCATGATAACAAACACTACTAACCAGAAATGGCAACTTAATAAGTAAAGAGCAGATATGATTTACATGTACATTTAGAATGTCATGTATTATTATTTCAAAGCGCTTGAGGAAAGAAAGGCTTTAAAACCACGATCACAATATAACAAGAATGTATTTATTAAGCTACCCACACTCACATACATGTGTAAACAGCTTTAAAAAGACCATAGATTGCCTTTAGAACATCCTAGGTATGTTGAAAGGCTGAACTTCTGATTTGTCTACTCTAGAGATGCTCACAGTTTGTGGAATCATTTATTCACACTACGATTATTAAAAAAAAAACTATCCAATTTGAATTTTTCAAAATCACAAATTATTTTCCACAATTTATTTACGTTAGAAGGAACGAGTATCATTTCAATCTGTTCTTACTGTTAATTGCTTTTCCTACAGAATTGTTTTGAAATGAATCAATCAGAAAGGTATTTATTGAACTATGACTAGCCTGCCTCAAGGCACCAAAATGGAAAGAGAGAAATTATTCAGCTTAAACACTTCTATTGTGTAATTATACTCATACATTTTCTTTATCATTGTAATCAGTTATCACTGACTGAAACAGCTTCTAAACTCCATGAAGACAAACAAATGTTCTCCTAGACTAAGGTACTTGCGGAAATCATTCCTTTTTAATGAAATACTAAATATTTATCAGCATAGACCTTATAGCGGGTGTATCTGTTTCAGTAAGATGCTGTTGCCGTAGAAACCTTTAATCTGTTGGTTTAAAAAGTGTTCACTCAGCAGTCCATGAAAGACTGTCTCGACTAAGGCTAGACATATCATTAAAAAGTCAAAAGCCTATTTAATTTTGAAACTGCAATCTCCCCCCCTCCCACTGCCATATGGTGCATGGAGGCTTCACATTCATTCATAGGATTGGCAGCAAGCACAAGGCATTATTTAATTTAGTCTTCAAATAAATTCAAACTGTGATTCCAAAAATGCTCTGATTTCCCCACATTATTTTCTTCTACCAGCTGGATTGTCATCTGTTCTTGCAAATAAAAACAACAACAAAAAAATATCCATTTTCTGGGGGGGGGGGAAACTGGGAAAAGTGGATGCAACAAAACTGAAAACCTCTGCAGTTCCTTATTGCGGACTCTACATTAACTCAAATGTAAAAATGAATGTAGTATTATGCATAACTTTTACATTTCGTTTGGAACAACATTTTTTCTCTCTAATGAAAAGAAAATGATTATGAGGCATAAATCACAATAGGCTCTATTCACTAAGCTATGACATATAGTACATGTTATTTATTATAATTGTGGTTCTTTTTAACCATGTGACTGCTATTTTCAGTTCCCATTGACCCTCACTGATAAAATAGCAGCCATTAGGTTCAGTTTAGAAAGCTAATTTACCAAAATTGTTTTTTTTTAAATTACATTTATGTTCAGCTGAGTTCAATGGGATTTGAAAATGACAGTCACGTGGCTGAAAAAAAGCTGTATGAATTTAGCCTATTATGTCAAATGTTGATTGTTATTTGAGCCTAATGAATCATAATTGTTTATCAGCAATATAACCAATCAAATTCTTTCATTCTTTAGCTGTTTTTTTCAGTTTTGGTTTCTATGTATTCAGATGCTATAGAAGTAGAAAAGTGTATGTGTTTCCCATAGCAGTCAGTCAAGTGCTAGATATGAGTTTAGAAGTGGAACTGGATGAGGCATGGAATATAATTGATTGCTAGGGGAAATAGATATTTTCTTCAATCCAGGTTGTATGCATAAATCACAATATCACTGTAACATTTCTGTATTGGACAGTATAACTCTTTTGTGAATTCAAATGGTGTCCATACTGGTAATGACAAAATAGTTCAGTATGATTGTTTTGATTAAATAAACAAATATGTACACATCCTCCCATGGTCAGCTGATAAGCTCCCATGGATTCCAAAATCATCTCTATGCCGATCACACTCATATCTATCTCTCTACTCCTCAAATGACCCCCTCATTCTCATCACACATCACTAATTTACTAACTGACATATCAATGTGGATGTTGCACCACTTCCTTAAAAGAGAACTATGGGGTAACCTTTTTATCCCATAGTTCTCATAAGGGTCACGGGAGGACATATACTAACCTCCCGTGACCCAAAGTTCAGTATATAGCGAGCTGCAGCTCACTATATACTGAGAGCGCCACAGCTGGGACGGATCCCGACAATGTTGTTGAGATCCACCCAGCTGCGTGAGTGACAGCTGGCTCTGCCTATCTACAGGTAATAGTGCATGCATGCTTATACTTTTCAGAGGTTCGATATTGTTCTATGTACAATCCCTGTTTTATTGATTGCATGTAATATTCTAATTTTCTGAGATTGTGGATTTGGGGTTTTCATGAGCTGTAAGCCATAATCATCACAATTATGACAAATCACGGCTTGAACTATCTTGCTTTGCATGTAATGAGTCTATCTCATATATTAGTTTCACCTTTTAAGTTGCATTAGTGAAATAAATGAACTTTTGCACGATATTCTAATTATTCGAGTTTCGCCTGTAGAGTCAGAGCCAGCTGTGCTCAACCCTCCCCTGTCTGTTCCTCCACTCAGTGCTGGAGGATCGGAGAGGGCAGAGGGGAATCCCTGCGGGTAGAGGTGACTGTCAATCACCGCTCTCTGCAGGGAAATGATCGGAAGTGAGTGAGCGATCGTTCACTTCCCGATCTATAGAGCTAATGTGTGACAGTTTTAGCCTCAAACTATGAGGTTGAGTGAAAATCACTCACCTCATAGTTCTCCTTTAAACTCAATCTTTCAAAATCAGAGGTCATCATATTTCCTCCGCCCCAATGTCCCTTTGCCTGACTTCTCCATTGAGATCAATAACACAATTATCAGTACCTCAACACATGCTAGGATGCTAGGTGTAATCCTGGACTCTAAACTCTCCTTCAGGCTCCACATCCAATCACTGACAAAATCTTGCCAGCTTAATCTTCCTAACATTTCCAAACTTCGTTCCTTCTTAACAAATTAAACCACAAAGCTACTAATTCACTCTCTTGTCACCTCTCGCCTCAACTGCAACTCCCTTCTTGTTGGCCTACCCCTAACAGACTCTCCCCTTCAGTATATCATTAATGCTGCTACCAGACTCATCCACTTCACCAACCGCTCGCTCAGTGGCCACCACCACAACATGCAATGCCATCCACAACAGCTACATCTCCAACTTTATCTCAAGATATCATACAAAACATCTTCTCTGCTCCTGCAAAGACCTCCTGTTCTCTAGCTCCCTCGTCACCTTCTCCCATGCTTGCTTCTAAGACTTCTCCAGAGCCTCTCCTATCCTTTGGAACTCCCTACCACAATCTATCTGGCTATTTCCTAATAAGTCTACCTTTAGGCGATCCCTGAAAACTTCTTCAGGGAGTACTATTCTACATCCACTCAAAAACTATGCATCTACTCTTTAAATCAGCTCATCCCTCACAGTTATTACCTTCTGTACCACTTGCCTCTCCTTGTAGATTGTAAGCTCTCACAAGCAGAGTCCTTCTAATCCTTTTGTGTTGTCTCCCCATATGTTGTAAAGTGCTGCTCAAACTGTTGGCACTATATAAATCCTGTATAATAATAATAAAAAAACTTTGATAATAATCAGTTTATATTTTGTATAATACATCATATCAAATAGGATGACAGATAACAAAACACACAGACTGTGACAATGTACAGTGACGGATGCAGACATAGCCGGGTGAACTCCCTGGTGACTAGAAACCATATCTTTTACAAAACCTCACCCAATACATGTTTCAATGACCTGGAAATAGCACACAGCAAGTGAGTGAAATCAGAATTCATAAAACCCAACTCCTGGCTCAACCCAAAGCTGTCCCCCACAGAAGTAGTCTTCTTAGCCACGAGATGCCCTCAATCTGGAAGGCTGAGGACTCTACTGTAATCTAAAAGGTGTCTGGTCCCACCCACTGTGGGAGAGTTAATACAGTACCCATCATTCACATTGTGCTGGTACAGAGAGTGGTGCTAACATCACTATTGCAGTACCGTTCTCAAGAGTGCCCAGGCTAGAGAGAAAAACTGGCCTCAAGACTTTAAAAAATGTAAGTGTTAAAAAAAACAACCTGCGGGTGGACCTTTATCCATTTTGATGCCGCCGACATAAGGATTACAGCAGTGCAAAACTGCTTCCAGCAGGCCAAATCTGTAACCCTTATGGTCGCTGCATTCCCATAGGCTACAAGCTCAGGCACGATTGAGGGACCATGAACTTATAGTAGAAGGTCCACCAGGCTCACCTGATTACTGAATAGCTGTGATCAGAGGCTGACAAGACATTCAGTAAAGATGTGATTGTCTCTGCCTGTGTCCTGTCTTTCCTGACCCTTCCCACTCAGTGCCCTGAATATTGGTTGCATATTAAACTGTGTTGACACAAGAGGGAATCTCTTTTGTCTTGCGCTTGGTGCAATGTTGATTAATAAGCACGGGTGAGAAGCCTTTAAGCACTTTGGAGCCTGGACTTTCTCTCTGCAAGCTGACCCCTACAATATATACATATACTGTATATATATATACTGTATATATAGTTATATATATATATATATATTATAACTTTTTTTTCCATACACCAGCAATACTTCTAGTCAGACTGCTTTCCGACTGTGCCACCACTTGCTCCTTCACCCCTATGCCTTTCTTCTCCTCTCTGCTTTGTAGAAGTCACCACACCACCCTAGAAGCATACAGTGGCAAATCAAAAGCCAGCAGCATGCAGTACTTATTACATTTTACAAGCACTGCTTAACTCGGCAGGAGGTAGGAAGCGTTGACAGAGACTGCCTCTCATCCTCCCCAATGCTTAACAAGCTTCTTAGCCAGTGAGATGGTTTTAACAAAGCAAAAGGGGATGACAAAAGGTATAGGGTGCAGAGGCAGCAGACTCCCCTTATACACTGACACTTAAGCTGAGTATACATGGTTAGAATTGCATTTGAAAAAATGTGTTTTCAGAACGTTCATTTGGTTTTGTAATAGTTAATGGGGTCAAATGGACCATTTTAAGGAAATTCCATTAATTCCAAAATTTTTTGTTAAAATCAAACAAAATTTTGAACGACAGTAGTCAAGTCTCTGATGGCATTATCAAATGTTCTGATTTATTTTTTTTGGTATAAACATGCCCAGCTCAAAACTGTTCTCTGGATCGTATGATAACCTGCAACATAGTACTATAGTATCAAATTATTACATCAGCACTGTACCACAATGGCAATTTTTGTAGCATACAACTTTAGCATATGGCAGATCAAGGCTGCCTTTCTTACTGTGATCTTCTGTGCAAATGGTTATATATGCTAGAAATTATGCTGGTATTTAAGCTAAAGCTGGCCCTGTTAGCCAACAAGAGGTTAAACTGCTTAGTAGCAAGAGGTTAAATGCACCATGTTGTTTAGCTCTTTTATAAGTTATAAGAGAGAAATATGTATTCTGACATTCCTGATTTCTTCTTCTGAAAACGCTAGTTGTCTGGCTGACACATTAATACTTTTCAATACTGAGTCATTGTTGGTAGTGCTGACTGTGTCCCTATGAGCATTTATAAAAACTAACATTTCTTACATGCTGTGGTTGTGTCCTCTTAAACAATAGGCTGATGTTGGGGATTAGTAATGAGGTCAGGTTTAGATCAAACCTGTGCTCCTCCGAACATGAATCGTCCAACCAGCCACGCCCAGTGAATTTTTTGTGTGCGGCTGCATGTAAGCAAAGGGATGGGAAGTCAATGTCATTAATACAAGCATCCCATCCCTTTGTTTATGTGCAGCAGCAGGGCGGGGAATGCTCCAGCCCACAGCTGATTGGGCGGGAGACCCATGGCAATTCTATCTTTGAAGGAGCTCCGGTTTGAACTGGGTTTATTCAGAACCTGAGCTCATCCCTACTGCTGGTGACACCCCAAAGCCCAACTAGGGAGAAGGTTACTTGCCTTACTAGATAGGGTTGTGTGAATCACTAAGATCGCTTGCACAGAATGCCTTTGGCAGGTAAAAGACTTTTCTCATGTGCATTTCAATTGTGCATTAATCTAGAGTTCTGTTTTAAAGGGTAGGTTTACTTTTGCCTCATTTTTTCCAATAAAGTGAATATGCAGACCAGAGGCCCCAGTAGGTTAAAACAAACTTATCAGCTTTTAAAAATGTTGATAACTGTAGATGCTATACTTGTAGGCCAGTTTCTTCCCCTGTGAATCATGGCTGAATAATCCTCTCTTTGTTTACATTCCTGTCTTGGCTAGATTCCAAGACGCTTGCTCCCGACATCACAGGAGCAAGCATCTACCTGTTTCGTAGCAGTGGCTTGGCACAGTGCACTCTCTTTCCCTAAGGTAGCAGTGGCTCAGCACATGCACAGTGCACTCTCTACTTCCCTATCATAGCAGCAGCTCAGTGCATGTTCATCACGCTTTCTTCCTCTAGCGTAGCAGAGGCTTAGCTCATTCTCAGTGCACTCTCTTCCCTTATCGTAGCAGACTCAGCACATGCACAGTATGCTCTCTGCTACAATAGGTAAAGAGAGCATACTGCACATGTGCTGAGTCTGCTGAGACAGCACATGCGCATTGCGCTCTCTTCCCCTACTGAACAGCAATGGCTCAGCACATATACAGTATGCACTTTTTGCCTATCATTGCAGTGGCTTAGCTTATATGTGCTCTCTTCACCTATCGTAGAAGCGTCTCAGCGCATACACAGTGCGCTCTCTTCCACTATCATAGCAGCGGTTCAGCGCATACACAGTGCACTCTCTTCCCCTAAAATAGGAGTGCTCAGTGCATACACAGTGCACTCTTTTCACTTAAAATTGCAGTGGGTCAGTCACAGTGCATACACAGTGCCCTCCCTTCCTACCGTGTTTCCCCGAAAATAAGACACTGTTTTATATTTTTTTTGGCTCAAAAAACACACTAGGTCTTATTTTCGGGGGAAGGTCTTATTTTCGGGGGAAGGTCTTATTTTCGGGGGAAGGTCTCATTTTCTTTTTAATGTATAACAATCCAAAGTTAATGCAAATCCAAATTGAATCATCCAAAATGACAAAGTTAAGAATAGGGTGATCAGGGCAATCAGGGGTGCCGTACCTTTCCAAGAGCAATTTGGTAACCAGAATGAGCGTAGCGTGCTTTCACTATCGATTCCTCACAGGCGGAGTGCATTTGGTATCACTCTGTGAGAGGAGACGACGCTATAGAGGAAGCATCGGCTTATGCGGCTCTGCTCCCTCCGCTGCCGCCTCACTTCCTCTAGCGCTGGCTTCGTTGGCACAGCTGATTCTCTCCCGCGGCTCTTCAAGTTCCCCCTTATGCCACCACCGGCCCTGGGAATGGTCACAACTAGGTCTTATTTTCGGGGTAGGTCTTATATTTTAGCAATTCCCAAAAATGGTACTAGGTCTTAATTTTGGGGTTGGTCTTATTTTCGGGGAAACAGGGTATATCATAGCAGCGGCTCAGCGCATGCTCAGTGCACTCTCTCCCCCTCTTATAGCAGTGGCTCAGCGCATGCTCAGTGTGCTCTGATCCCTTATTGTAGCAATGGCACAAGGCATAAGCATTATGCTCTCTTCCCCTATTGTAGCAGCAGCTTAGCTCATGTGTAGTGCACTCTCTCCACTTATTGTAGAAGTGACTCAGCTGCTACTGCAATAGCGGAAGAGAGAGTACACTGCTTATGTGTAGCTTTTGAAACAGGAAGATGCTTGCTCCTGTGATACTGGGGGTGAGTGTGCAATGGCTGGGGTGACCCAGAAACTACAGGACTATACAGGACAGGAATGTAAACAAAGATGGGAGTATTTCAATCAGGCTTCAGAGGGATAGAAAATAGCCTACAAGTATGGTATCTACAGTAATTGATATTTCTAAACAGGCCTCCTCATCTATGCGCCAGGAGTATCAGGTCTTTCCGACACTCCTGGCGCAGAGATGAGGGGGCCCGTCGGCCGCCGAAAACTGTGGAGGGAGCTGAGAATTTTAAAAAAGCCTGCAGGCACTGCAGGGGGCAGCCCTGGGCCATGAGGACCCAGCAAACATCCGCCTGAGTACACGGGCGCGCTGAGATGGACACACACACGCGTGGTTTTCTGCAGCCTCCACCACCAGGAAACAGCCAGAGTAGATTAAGGTAAGTTAATAAATAAAATAATTATTTTTTGTAGCCCAATTGATGGCATTGCTGTATAAAGTACAGGTGGTATTTGTAGTTCTATATAACAGGTAACAATGCAGAATGGCACCCTCTATAGAGGACTAAAAATCTCAGACAATGTTTCTAAAAGCTGATTAGTTTGTTTTAACCTACTGGGTCCTCTTGTCTGCATGGTCACTGTATCGGAAGCGGTGTGCCACACTAATTAGAATGCTGGGCTTCCTGAAAGAAAAATTCCCAGGGCTGAGAAGGACTAATGCCAAACAAACATTCTGCCATTTCATGGTAGCTTGGATACTTCACAGAACTTTTCTGTATTTTGTCATGGATCATATTTCAATTCATATCAAATAAACAAACAATAAAGCTTTTCTCACAGTGATCATGGGATCAGCCTCAGAAGTAAAGGAATATGAATGTGTGTGCATTGCAGAACTAACAGGATCATTTATTAAACAAGACAGTGTTATAATGTGGCAAATAATAATTGTGATTCTTTAATTCGGCATAACTAGATGTAACAACTATGTGCCCACTGCAGTAAACATAAAAACAAATCACAATACATTTAATGTTGATCTGAAAGATGATTTTTTGTGCTATATGTGCCCCACACTGTGGAGTGTACCAGTTAGACCAAGCTAATAAGCTAATAAAATAAGCACTATGTACAAAGTGTACTAATTCATAGCACCCAACTAAATCAGGGTTAGGCAACCTTGGCACTCCAGCCGAGGTGAAACTACTAATTCTATCATTCCTCTACATCTGTGAATCATGCCTGTGGCTGTCAGAGTGATTTATAAAACCATGGGGGGAGGATAATGGAGAAGTTTAAAGCCCACATGAAGCTTTGGCATAAAGTAAAAATTACATTAGAGTACAAGTAAACAGTAATAGAAGGAAGACCCACTTTTTGCTTTCTTTGTACACTGTCCGCCTGCCCAAGTGCAAAAATCCTTTTTTAGCTGTGGTATGGAGACAGGTGAGTGGACCTCTCAGTTGGAGCACAAGCCCTCTTTGCAGAGATCCGACACATCCCCTGTGAGCCCAAACAGAAGAGCAAACATTGTGTCAGGAACCGGATCTGAACCCAAGGCCGCTAATGTAGCTGGCGGTGGTTCGACCTGCTGAGCCACCTTAGAACCTTGGAGAGCTCCTTGCCTGTGTATCCTCGGTTTTACCTAATCAGCTGCTGAACTCTGAACTCCTTGCTCCTCCTTTGAACTTCCTATTTAAGCCATGCCTCTGCACTTCCTCTTTGCCAGATTATTGTGCTCCTGCCAGTATCTTGCTTCCTGCTCCCTCTGTGCTACAATCTACTTATTCTGCTACCCGTGTACCGACCTTTGGCTGCTGATTCACCGACTACTCTCACCGTCTCCTCCTACATACCTGATACCTTTGGCTCCTGACCTCGGCTTGTTCGCTGACTACGCTTATGCCTGCTCCTCCACTACTACCCGCTGCTTGTGTACCAAACCCGGCCTGTTGAACTACGAATTGCCTGCTGCTTCAGCTGCTGGACTCTGAGCCTGATCCCAGATCGTGACACATTGCTGATTGCTATGCATAAATAGCAGCTTGAGCTGCTGAACTCTGTGGACAGTTTTTTTCACAAGAGGCTCTAAAAGGACAGAAAACATATTAAAATAAGCCTATAGCTCCATCTGCTGACCTCCTGCTGACACTGTCCTTCCTTCTGGAGGGTGGCTTCTTTTGTTCCCCATGGTCCCTGTGTGTGTTGTAAAGCAGCCACCACTCCAAGCTCACTCCTGTGATAGACTATAATCTTAATACAAATTAGTAAACTAAACATGAGATTGTAGTCCATCACGAGAGCGAGCTCGGAGCAGTGGCTACTGTACAACACACACAGGGACCACGGGGAACAAAAGTAGCCACCCTCCAGGAGGAAGGACAGTGTCAGCACCAAATCAAAGATGATTAGAGGATCTACAGCTGAGGGATATACAAATAAGCTAAATTGTTTAAATAGTTAAGGTAATTGAATATATTTCTAAGTCTAGAGTCACTTTAATTTGTCCTTACTCTATCCAAAAATCTTTAAAAAAAAAAAGTTTGGCTACACATTCCCTAGGTCTGTTCTTTGAAGTTACTTTCATAGATAGGATCTAATTTGTTCACTGTCAGTACCAGCTGCCCATGTTAGCATAAATAATTGTATATCTAGGAAGGTCAAGATATTTCAAGATATTTTCTTGGCAGAAAGAAATGATCCCGATTAAGACTGAAGGGACCCACTGTCCATTGTGTTCTTTTCCCTCTCAGAGCCGAGAACTAGCTGTTCCAGTAACTGTGTACCCTGATGTCTTAATCGCTCTCAATATTGTACATCGTGCTTACATTTGGAACATATTATATTATCGTACTGCCACAAATCCAGTCGTGCCTTCTTTTATCATGCTTTCTCTCCAAGGTGTTCTTCTGCAAGAGGACTATTATATGAAGATAATTAGAATGCCATACCTGGGTAAAATGTTGCATTGCAGAACAACTCCAATGCTTTATTATATGATGTGATATTAAAGAATTACAGTCAAAGGATTAAGAGAATATACAGTGAAGGGAATGTATAAAAACTGGAGCAGATCAAATGGCAACCAATCAGCTTCTAGCTTTCATTTCCAAAGTTTAACTGAGCACAATGAAGAGAGAAGCTAATTGGTTACTATGGGCAGCTGCTTCAGATTCTATCTGCTCCAGTTTTGATAAATTCCCCCTATATGTTTTGCATATATTTTATTTATTTACTATGCTCAGGACTAACAAAATGTTCAAAAAGATGACTCTTCTGTCATTTCAGTGAAAAACAGAAATAGCAATTTATGGTCAACTTAATGGGTAATAGTTTTGATTCAGTTTGATACTATGTCTGTCATATTTTTAAACTGATGTTTTATGTCAGTCTTTTTTAATATATAATATATCTGTTTCACAAATAAATATTTAATACATGTAATTGATAAAAAAAGAATGCAAACAATGTAAAGTTGTATTAAAATGACTTTGTGGTAAACTTTCCCCAAACTATATCATCACTGAAAATATAATTGTTTCCCTTTATTTTATTTATAAAGTATACTTGTACTGCAAGCAGCAGTTTTCAACCTTTCCTTCTGAAAAGGCTAATGGCCCGGCTATCAAAGGCTTTAAAGGTGACATGGGCAATTATACTTTTGTTGAGGAAGTCCCCCCACCACTCTGCAGCCCCCTTTTCTTTCTTTTTATTTGTCTTGAGTCTGTAGTAATGCCTCTCTATAAGTCTTAGAGATGTCACCACCTGGAACCCCAATTCTCAGGTTCCAGTGGTGTAGGGGCGTAGGCAATCCCTGGATAGCTAGAGGAGAGGAGAGTTGAGGAGAGTTGTCACCAAGCACACAGGAAATGCTGCTGCTACACAAGTTAGCAGGCAGCTTTTCTTAATGACTAGGGTTGAGCTTCGGGATGACCATGAGTTTCAACCGAACCCAAGCTGTTCTCAGTTTAATGAACAGGCAAGTAATTTGGCCAGTTTGCCTGCCGGCCTACCTGCCAAACCTCTGTTTGTGTCCTTGCAACCATTGACACTGTTTAGCCTGCACAGTGTCATTGGTTGACTGGTGCTTGAGCCGAACAGTGTCATTGGTTGCTAAGATACTGGTGGGGACACCATAACAACCTATAATGCTGTGGAGCCACCGATGTCTTAGCAGCCACTGTGCAGCTACACAGCATTATTGGTTACTAGGACACTGGTGGCCCCACAGCATTGTTGGCCGTTATGGTGTGCCCACCGGCATCCTAGCCACCAATGATGCTGTGCAGTCCAGCCACCAGCATCCTAGCAGCTAAAGGCAGGTTGCACGGCATCACTGGTTGCTAGAACACAAGCAGCTGGATCGTTTACACATTTGCTGTACCCCGCTTTTCGTCTGGATTCAGCTAATATCTAAGTGAACTGAACCCTGAGCTGTTCACTTATCACTGCTAATGAATAAAAACAGGAGTCAGTAGCTGCATGAGGATGTGCCCCAACAATACATTTCCAGACCGGTAGGTCAGTAGTGACAACTCAGTACAGGTGTCCTTCGAACAAGGAGCAGATGACTGCCCTTTCCATAATCATATCCCTGACTATGAATTAGGAATACTGATAAATCTAAAAACCAAGGACCTGGCAGTGGATGATCCCCCCTGCTTTCTATACTATTACAACGCTGGCTAAACAGTGCCAGACAATAGTTTCTAGTGTGGCAACTTAGGGAAAAGAGCAAATCTGTCCATTAATTCTCACTGAAGTAAAAAGAAAAAAAAAGATATAGGATTGAAAAAGAATGAGTTAGATGTTTTGGTGCAGGCAGTTCACCTGAAATATATGCATTCGATGACTCTATAAATAACTAGCTTTAATACCAGCAATGATTTACAGTTCTGTGCACACACCAGAATTTTATTGTACACTGTAGGCTTCAGTTTTCCATATGTATCCCAGGAGACGGAATATATAATTACAATATCAATTCAAGATGACTTAGCCATGCATTCTATATCCATGATCAGATTTTCAATTCTTGCAGGAATCTACAATATGCTCTATGCAGAATGTTTATAAGGCACACATGTAATTTCTTCCCATAACAAGATAGAAGAAGGTGCTAAATGTATCCTGTAAATATAGAATTCCTGCTGTATGATTTTCTGCACAGTTCTGATAAAGATGTCTTTGTCTCATTTGATGCTTAGGGAATTTGGAGACCCCTAGTGTACAAACAGATTACATGATTTCCATAATAAACATCATAATTTATTGCAGTTTCGATAGATACTTAACCTCATATTTATTTTCAACATGTAGCTTACAGTCTGGATCTCCCCATGCTTCTTAATGGATTTGTCGGTATTTGTTTGATACATAGATTCTAATTGTGAGTTGTAAGTATCCAGCCCCAGCAACAAAACATATTGTTTTACATATTGGTGGTTTCATTAGTTTTCTTTTCAGAATAGTTTTTTCCTTTTTTCATGAGATGATCCTACCAACAACACAGATTCTCTCCAAGGAAGACAAAGCTCACTTACCATGCTGTAGGAGCATTGTCACCCTAGGACAGGAAGTGTTTTAAGACTACAGAAACACCTCACCTTCTTTTGTTTTCTAGCATAGAGGAGGTGATGTCACTGCACTTGTAGTCATTCATACTTCCCCCGTCTTTGTAACTGAAAGTCCATACCTCAGTACAGACAGGGACTGGGAAGAAGTGTCTGCAGGAGCCCAAACATTGAATCCACAATCCGCTGCTTGCTTCGCAGGCTTCATGCAAGAAAATCAATAAATGCACTTTTTTTTTTATTAGTGTTTGCATATTTATTGATTTTTTTTGCAAAAAGTGGACTTAGTCTTTAACCAAACGCTTTTATATGAGAGAAGTTCATTGTTAGAGTTTATATACACTTTGGTTATTCCTGGATGAGATATGTAGAAGGATCACAAGGATTTACCAAACAGAAGATGATTAAAATGCATGTAGCATAGTTTACAAAATCACACAACTGATTTCTTATCCAGTAATCCAAGAAGAAAAGCAGCCTAAGGTGCAACTACAGGGCTATTAGGACAGGTGTACCAGAGACTATGACATCTGGGGGCCCAACCATGGCTGAAGCTTCCCTTTGTTTACAAATTGTGTACTTACTAGTGATGGATAGAGTCAAATTTGAATTGTGGCGTTTGTAGTCTCGCACTTTTTGGTGCCCAAAGCTACAATCTGCTATTATCATGTCTTTTACAAAGGACATTTTCTGTTATTCTGGTGCTAGCCTGGCTTAGTATCTTGTAACATTGTAGTATGATTTTCTGGATTAGTAAAGTGTGATTCTCCACCGATATAACAAATCTCAATCTAAATATTCATGTAACTCCAAAAATATCATTTAAAAGAATCATGTACAATTGTCAGTCATAAATTATGTTAAAAACAAGAATCAGCCCAAAAAAAGTACTCTCTAAAAATGTAGAATACTTTTCCTTTTAGGCTTTTGGAGATTGCAGAGGCCACTTTCCCCTGTTACAGGCACCCTTCTATTAGGCTAGTAAACAGAAGTGTAATACAGTTTAAAAGTAAGTGGCTCCAGAGGAGCCAAGTTTCTATTACAGCCCAACTGAACGTTCAATTCACCTAAAATACATTCTAGCTGCATCAAACAAAAAGTGTGCAAAGTCTTAAAGTTCATTATCTTTAGAAACCTGCAACAGCTTGAGTAGGAGAGCCTGCTACCTGACAACATGCTTTAGAGAAGGACCCTTGCTCTCAGCGTGAAAGCAGTAGTCTGTTTGTAGCGGCTCGACACGCCCCCTGCTACGTCAGAGCTAGAGCTCTCCAATTAGCAGGGAGCATGAGCTTTGTTGATTGGACAGCTGTAGCTCTGACTAAGCAGGGGCGTGTCAGAACTTTAAAATATTTCTAATGGAATCCTGGAGAGCAGTTTAAAAAACACAACAAGGATCCTAATCCTTCCCCACGGGTGGTCACTTTAAAAATACAAAAGGCTAGCCTAGTTGGGAGAGGTCAAGAACCTAGCTAGCTTTCCCCCCATTCACACTTGCGTGTGCATTTTTTCAGCCAAATTTTAAAGTGTGTTTTCATACTTTTTTAAGGTAGTTTCAGACTTGTTTTTGTTTTAGCTGGTTAATAGGAAGAGGAGATGGCTGTTAGGAGCACAACCACAAAGAAGTGCTGTCATTGAACTCTGTGTGGCCAAAAACGTGCAATTCTGCTTGAAAAAAAGCTCATGTACTTTTTCAAGCTACAAGAAAGGCAACACTCGTGAAGGTGAAGGACACCACTAAAATTAGTGAAATTCTTCATGTTGAGCAGTGTCACAATTCAGGAAACACGGACCAAAAGGCTCAGGTCAGGTTTGAATGGGGGACTCCTTGAGTGCTGGCATGACGTATTGCACTGCAGATAAGCATGAAGCCATATTTTACATGTATAGACGACAGATGATCAGTGGGGTTGGCTTTGGAGCACAAATGCCAGTGCAGTGATGTCACTTCATCATTCAGGAGATGCTGTGGTTCTTCCTGTAAAATGTAGTAGGTGTTATATAAAACTCTGTATACTGTGCCAATGAGATCTGAGGTCTGCTAACATAATGGATTGTAACATACACTGTAGAAATCTCTGGACCACAAACGTATAAAATAAAATCAATGCTTTTCCTGATCCCCCTACCTGACACATAGTGCCATAGAGAGAGATGGACAAACCTATATCGAGCTAAAAGTTGCAACATGCATACAGGGACTTGTAGCTTCACAAAACTTGTGACTCCTATGTGAGGTACTGATATGCATTTTTATGTTGGAAAAAGACAGCCCTACACATGCCCAAAGGGTGACTATTATGGTGTAAAATAAGTATTTGGTCACCTACAAACAAGCAAGAGTTCTGGCTCTCACAGACCTGTACCTTCTTCTTTAAGAGGCTCCTCTGTCCTGCACTCATTACCTGTATCAATGGCACCTGTTTGAACTTGTTATCAGTATAAAAGACACCTGTCCACAACCTCAAACAGTCACACTCCAAACTCCACTATGGTGAAGACCAAAGAGCTGTCGAAGGACACCAGAAACAAAATTGTAGACCTGCGCCTGGGTGGGAAGACTGAATCTGCAATAGGCAAGCAGCTTGGTGTGAACAAATCAACTGTGGGAGCAATAATTAGAAAATGGAAGACATACAAGACCACTGATAATCTCCCTCGATCTGGGGCTCCACGCAAGATCTCACCCCGTGGGGTCAAAATGATCACAAGAACGTTGAGCAAAAATCCCAGGACCACACGGGGGGGCCTAGTGAATGACCTGCAGAGAGCTGGGACCAACGTAACAAAGGCTACCATCAGTAACACACTACGCCGCCAGGGACTCAGATCCTGCAGTGCCAGACGTGTCCCCCTGCTTAAGCCAGTACATGTCCGGGCCCGTCTGAAGTTTGCTAGAGAGCATTTGGATGATCCAGAAGAGGATTGGGAGAATGTCATATGGTCAGATGAAACCAAAATAGAACTATTTGGTAGAAACATAACTCGTCGTGTTTGGAGGAGAGAGAATGCTGAGTTGCATCCAAAGAACACCATACCTACTGTGAAGCATGGGGGTGGCAACATCATGCTTTGGGGCTGTTTCTCTGCAAAGGGACCAGGACGACTGATCCGTGTACAGGACAGAATGAATGGGGCCATGTATCGTGAGATTTTGAGTGCAAACCTCCTTCCATCAGCAAGGGCATTGAAGATGAAACGTGGCTGGGTCTTTCAACATGACAATGATCCCAAACATACCGCCCGGGCAACGAAGGAGTGGCTTCGTAAGAAGCATTTCAAGGTCCTGGAGTGGCCTAGCCAGTCTCCAGATCTCAACCCCATAGAAAACCTTTGGAGGGAGTTGAAAGTCCGTGTTGCCCAGCGACAGCCCCAAAACATCACTGCTCTAGAGGAGATCTGCATGGAGGAATGGGCCAACATACCAGCAACAGTGTGTGCCAACCTTGTGAAGACGTACAGGACACGTTTGACCTCTGTCATTGCCAACAAAGGATATATAACAAAGTATTGAGATGACCTTTTGATATTGACCAAATACTTATTTTCCACCATAATTTGCAAATAAATTTGTTCCAAATCAGCCAATGTGATTTGTCTGGATTTGTTTTCTCATTTTGTCTCTCATAGTTGAGGTCTACCTATGAGGCCTCTCTCATCTTTTTAAGTGGGAGAACTTGCACAATTGGTGGCTGACTAAATACTTTTTTGCCCAACTGTATATACGAGTGTCTTTGCACTCGTATAATATACGGCTCCATACGCGGCTATGTGTATGGAGCCATTTATTTGCATATGTTGCATATGGTACAATGCGCGGCAGTGTGAATGAGGCCTTAGAGGGGAAGTTTCCCCTTAGTTTAGTGAATGAGGTGAAGCTTTGCTGTCTTCCATGACCCAATCATCTGCAAGCAAAAATACTGTTTTTTGGTTTGTTTGTTTTTTCATTCTTCTTGCGCGGGATCAGCTATTGTTTTAAAATGAGTTTCTCCACATTCATTACAGTAAAATAAATCACCACCCCCCCCCCGCAAAGAGCAGATTCCCTTGCAAAGTGAACAGCCTCATAATGTCTTAAGAGAGGAAAACAAAGCAGTAGCAAGTTTAAAAAATGTTCTTGCTTGTGAAATGAAAATGTTAACATCTTCCAAAGCTAACTACATGTCTTTTCAATTAAGATCATGAAGTCTGGTCTGCAGGGCCATTTGCCATGCAATAAGTGATCGCGCTATTGCCCAGGGATCTTTCAGCAACAGTCAGGTGAAGATGCACTCAACTGGAAAATGCAAGACGCACACATTTAAAACTACTAAAACAACTGTGATATTTTCTGACAGCTTCCAGGGCTCTTAGGCAATAACAGTGGTGGGAATCATCTAGTAATAAATCTACTACAAATAAAACATTTACTATGAAAACAGTTTATACATCCGTACAGCAAAAAGAAAGAAATAAACTCATATCACAATATTTGCTGGGGAAACGTTGTTCAGTGTCCTTTATGTACAGCATATAGTCTCAATAAAATGAGCATTATAGTTAAGGCATAAGTAAACCCTATTACTAAAATCTTACAATATATAAACTTTAAGGGTGTCCACACACCTTGCGATAATCGTATGATAATCGCGGGAAATCCCGCGATCGTACGATTATCGTAAGGTGTGTGGAAGCCGTGCGACCTCTACTACTGTAAGGTAGGACTTTAAACTTACGAACATGTTCGAAAACCCGCCGAGCATCGTACGATGTTCGGCGGGTGTGTAGCATGTTCGTAAGATAAAAGCCGGACGGGCCAGTGTGCGCAAGCAAGCGCACACTGCCCGTTCAGCATTGCGGTCATCGGAGGCCCGCCCCTCAGGGGGGCGCAGCTTGCGATCATCGCAAGTACGATCTGCCTGTCCAAGATAGGCAGATCGTACGTTTTCTTAATTACCTTACAACCATCGCAAGACAAAAGTCTTGCGATGGTTGTAAGGTGTGTGCCTAGCCTAAGGCTCCTTTCACACGGGCGGTCCAATCAGGTCCGTTTGTCAGTTTTTCAGGCAGATCTGATCACAAGCCCAGTGTTGCTCTATGGGCAGCCGATTACCCGCGGACTCCATTCGGGTCTGGAAAACCAAGCAGTGGACCTGATTATGATGGATCGGACATAATCTGATGTAAATGGACACATGTCCGTTTATCCAATTACCTATAGTCCTAATATGGATCAGGTATGTTCAGTTTTTTCCCTCTATCTTGCCCTGAATGGGTATATTCAGGGCTGTGTCTCCCATGAGGCACTAAGGAAGACACTGTGAGGGGGGCACTGAGGCCCGTTGTATCCATGGGAAAGGAAATATGGAGGCTGCTATCTGAAACCTGGCCTTCTGGAAATTCTAGTTGCATGACAGTCATGCTGATCCAGTGTCTTTTGTACTTTGCAAATTACTTTCTAAGTCTCAATAATAAAGCCTGAAACAACCAGGCAACTAGCACTTTCAGCAATGGCAGCTCCCACATTTTTAGTACTTTAACATTCCTTTAAGCATTGATCCATAGCTTCCTGGTTTGACTGACTCTTTGAACTTTTCCAACTGAAAGAAAATTTCCATAGCCAAAGCAAGAACAAAACAGTACAAATAATGTGTACAATGTGGAGCTTGGACATTACTGACATGGTTGAGCAGTACTGCAGAAATGTATTTTTACAGTAGGCAATTTGGCAATGGACACAGTATACCTAAATATAAAACATTTTTAATGCCACAGCTGCTTAAAATCCACCGCTCTTAAAAGTTATGGCCAGCTCTTTTACTCTCTGCCCACATACTTGTGTTGCTGTGCAATATAACCAGAAATATATCCTATTGACATAAAAGTAACTTGGAGCTCTACAAACGCGAGGTTAAGGAAACAATTTAACTCACCAGCATTCTGTACAGGCTCCGTACACCTTGTACTGTCTTGTAGGCAGGGGCTGACTGGCAACTTTTAGCCCGGGGGGCAAGTACAAGCCAGAGGCCCATGGTGCATCGACTCGGCCCCCCTCACACTTTGCCTCTTCCCCCGCCCCGGTCTCCCACTTTTGCCATCCATGTAACGCTAGTGTGAATGGTCGGGTGATGTGAGGACTCCCAAAGAAGTCCATGAAAGGGGTGACTGGCTGGGGGATGGTGCTCTCCTCCCACTGGGCACCCTACATGGTTCTTGCCTTACTCCGCTACATGTCCGGTACTTAGGCACTCTCACCCACTGTGGGCCGCTGGACTTCTAGGCTGTGAGCTGTTGGGAGGATAGTGGGAGGAGCCGGGCAGTGTCAAAGTCAGTGTTCTATAACTTTTCTCGACCCCATACATTTTCTCGAACGCATCACTTATGGTGGGGCTGCGTCATCCGAATCAGCTGTTTTCATAACACTGGTAGTGGAGGGATGCCTTGTCAATGTGCTACACGACCGCTGCAACCCTGGTAGTTCTGCCACTAACTCAGAGTGTCAGTGTAATGCAGAGTGCAGAAGTCAGCCGTGTGATGCACACTACAGAGGTCAACGGTATGACGCACAATAAAGAGGTCAGCAATAATGCACAGTGCAGAGGTGAGCGGAGTGACGTACAGTGCAGAGGTGAGCGGAGTGACGCACAGTGCAGAGGTGAGCGGAGTGACGCACAGTGCAGAGGTGAGCGGTGTAATGCAGAGGTCAGCATGTAAACAGTGCAGAGGCCAGCAGTGTAATGTAGAGGTCAGAGATCAGTATGTATGCAGTGCAGAGATCAGCGGTGTAATGTAGAGTCTCAGAGATCAGCGGTGTATTGTAGAGGTCAGCATGTGTGCAGTGCAGAGGCCAGGGGTGTAATGTAGAGGTCAGCATGTATGCAGTGCAGAGGTCAGCATGTATGCAGTGCAGAGGCCAGCGGTGTAATGTAGAGGTCAGCGTGTGTGCAGTGCAGAGGCCAGCGGTGTAATGTAGAGGTCAGCATGTATGCAGTGCAGAGGCCAGCGGTGTAATGTAGAGGTCAGCATGTATGCAATGCAGAGGCCAGCGGTGTAATGTAGAGGTTGGAGGTCGGCATGTAAGCAGTGCAGAGGCCAGCAGTGTAATGTAGAGGTCAGCATGTATGCAGGGCAGAGGCCAGCAGTGTAATATAGAGGCCAGCATGTGTGCAGTGCAGAGGCCAGCGGTGTAATGTAGAGGTCAGAGATCAGTATGTACGCAGTGCAGAGGACAGCGGTGTAATGTAGAGGTTGGAGGTCAGCATGTATGCAGTGCAGAGGCCAGCAGTGTAATGTAGAGGTCAGCATGTGTGCAGTGCAGAGGCCAGCGGTGTAATGTAGAGGTCGGAGGTCAGCATGCACGCAGTGCAGAGGCCGGCAGTGTAATATAGAGGTCGGAGGTCAGCATGTAAGCAGTGCAAAGGTCGGCTGTGTAATGTAGAGGTCGGAGGTCAGTATGTATGCAGTGCAGAGGCCGGCGGTGCAATGTAGAATTTGGAGGTCAGTATGTATGCAGTGCAGAGGCCAGCGGTGCTATGTAGAGGTCAGTATGTACGCAGTGCAGAGGCCGGCAGTGTAATGTAGAGTTCAAAATGTAACGCAGTGCAGAGGCCGGCGCTGTAATGTAGAGGTCAGTATGTATGCAGTGCAGAGGTCACGCAGAAAGAACAGGTACTTACAGTGACTCTTTTCCTTCCTTCTTCAGGTGCTGTGCCATCTTCTGTTCCTCTCATGGTGGATGGGGGTGGGGCAGTGAAGTTGCCTGCATCTTCTGAGGCGATGCCTTCAGCCGCCTCATGAAGTCTTTAGGTCCCGCTCAGCACAACTATCCTGCCAGCCAATCGTGTGCAGCCTCCCTCCCAGCCTATAGCAGCTGAAAGGGGGCGGGGCTGCCGTCCGTGGCCGCTGAGGAGCCCGATTGCTGCATTTGGTGCTTCCAAATTTTCACACAGCAATATGCCTTTCCATGGTGCAGGCAAACCTCGACTGTGAATGGGGAACTCTGTTGTCAAAGGGGGCAGGGGCTCTGATGTGAAAGGGGGGTTCTGATGTGAAGGGGACTCCTGATTTAAAGGGGGGATCCTGATATGAAGGGGAGGCTTGTAAAGTGAAAAGAGGAGGCTTCTGATGTGAAGGGACTCCTGATGTAAATGGGGGGTTTTGATGTGAAGGGCACTCCTAAGTAAAAATGGGACTCTGATGTGAAAGGAGGTTCATGGTGAAAGGAAGGGGCTCTGATGTGAAAGGGAATTCAATAAAGGGTATGTCCCATCGCACTCCTGACTGGAATAAAGACCCAAAGTAGGGCGGGTGCTGCAGTGACGGCAGATGCCTCTGCAAAATCATGCAAAAATCGTTTTGAAAGTCACTCACTCCAGATAAATATCAAGCCAATCTCTTTATTGACTGTAGTAGTGTCACATTTCAAATCAACGTTTCGGAATCTAGTGGTCCCTACTTCAGGCAAACAGAACATTTTCTGTTTGCCTGAAGCAGGGACCTCTAGGTTCCGAAACGTCGCTTTGAAATGTGACAATACTACAGTCAATAAAGAGATTGACTTTATATTTAACTGATGTGAAAGGGGGCTCCTGATTTGAAGACACACTTCGATGGGAACCCCATTTGTTTCTGTTTTTGTGTATGGTCCCACCCTTAAAATCTTTACAAGATCCCTATGTGAGATATGGGTCTGGTATGGATTTTGTAGGAGATACACAAAGTTTTCTTAGGTTTTTACATTTATTTTTCATTTACACTTTAGACTGGTGTATTTCGAGATTCTTCATACTTTTTAAACGGTGCAGCAAATGGACAAAGATTGAGAAATGCTGGCATATATGGCACTTTGCATATTCACCCTGCTCTTTGCACTTTATCTTGTGAATAAGCTCATACTCTCTGACATTATTTCAGAACCCCCTATAAAGGTTGTTCACAGTAAAAAAAAGTGTAGCAGGTATCACAACCATGATCCACAGTCTGACAATTTGCCTGCTAGCTTTTGTGCTACAAAATCTTACCAAAGTTTTCATTGAGATCATCACAATTTATTTTATGGTACCTATGGCATCTTGGCTTTAGATATTACATGTAGCACAAAATGTGTTCAGCTTATGATTCAGCCTCGAGGCTATGTCAGCTTGATGCTGTGTACACTGACTTTCAATGATGTATGACTTACATTAAACACTACTGAGTTAATGAAAGGGCTTGTAATCTTACCCTTAAAGGCCAAATTTGTTGCATACTAAATCTTTTACCAGACATGATTAATTACATTTAAAAGCTGTTACCACATAGCTGTTGGATCCAGCGTAAATTTACTGCCTTGAATAGAGTGTTTATTAATATGTAATTGAAATAAAAAGGTTAAAATTGTTGCACTGCTAGGAAGTATTTACATATTTAACATACTGGGGTGAATAATCAAACTGTGTGATAATAAATAGCAGTAGATTAGACTGCAATCATAAAGAGAAAATGTATGCACATGGACTCTATAGTGAAATAGTATGGATGAGCGAATGAGTTTTATTCATGGGGCGTTCATCAAGCCCATTGTGAAGTACGCAAATTGCAAACTTAAAAGCAAACCACATTGAAGTCTATGGGGGATTTTTAAAATCAGTTCTGGCCATTTTCAAGGCTTATAGGCAAGATAATGTAAAAAAAAACAACAAAAAACAAAGGCATAGGGAGCTGGGCACTTACATGGGGGCGATGTACCCATGCAAAACAAATTTAAAAAACCGGTGCAGGGGGGAGAGGATCCAGCTGTTAAGGAGACTTTAAAGGCAACATGGGAAAAACACCAATTTTTTATTACATGCTTGGGAGATGCCGTTAAGCTTTATGTGATGTGACAGAACAGTACAATTTTCATGGAGAGGGTCAGTGTATTCTGGCATCACATATTTTGTGGGTAGAATATATTTTTATTGTTACATTATTGCTTGTTTTAAATACAGCAGAAGCATCCTAATTGGATTCTTTACAACAGCGGTGCCCATTAGGTAGATCGTGATCTACCAGTAGCTCTCAAAGCTGATGCTGGTAGATCACGAAGGGTGTGAATGGCGGCCCCTTTATTCCATTTTGGTATATTTATGTCGCTGTGCACACATGATCACCTATTAGCCTGAGTCTGCTGAGCCAAGCTCCCTGACACCTTTCTGGTGGATACTGGTGGTTGAAGTGCTATGTATTACATCAAAGAATATTAGTTTACACAGCCTGTTGCACTACACTATTTGTAAAATACAGCAAGGTGAGCCAGGAGAGAGGGCGGCGAGAGACAGACAGGAGAGAGGGGAAAGACAGCCAGGTGAGAGAGACCAAGGAGAGACAGCCAGAAAAAAGAGAGAGGAAAGACAGCCAGGAAAGAGAGAGAGGAGACACAGCCAGGAGAAAACGAGGAATGACAGCCAGGAGAGAGAGAGTGAGGAGATACAGCAAGGAGAGACAGCCAGGAGGATGAGCAAGGAGATACAGCAAGGAGAGACAGCCAAGAGGATGAGCAAGGAGATACAGCCAGGAGAGCAAGGAGAGACAGCCAGGAGAGAGAGAGCGGGAGATTTTTTCGTTGGTAGGTCTCATGTAGCTCATCATTTTAAAAGTAGATCTTAACACAAAAAAGTGTGGGCACCCCTGCTTTACAATAACAAAAAAAGGCTTTTCTAGGGTTTTCGTTTTAGTAGTTATGACAGCGACACGTTATCCCAATTTGATTATTTATAGATAGCATTTTAATGCCCCTGAGGGTCTCCTGATAAAGCAGGTCATAGATTTCCTTTGAAACACGCAGTATCTCTCTCCACTAAATTACAAACAACCATCATGTTGAATATCTTTCATTTAATAACTGTATAAATGACTAGACAAAATGGGATGTTTCTGCATAGCTGGCCAGTGATAGATTGAGGCAATAGCCCTCAGAGTTCTTTCCTGAATATATTGTTTATTGTGTGGGGAAAATTGCTATCAATATTTAAATAAATATGGCATTTTCAATGCAATGCAGAGTACCATGAGCCAGTAGGAAAGGAGTGGACACAAATAAAAGTGGGGGAAGGGGAGGCAGATATTGAGGGAGAGGAGCTGTGGAAGTGCAGCCAGGCTTAATGGGAGGAACCCACTAGGGGTATTATAGTGGCAAGGCCATAAATGTATCATGGACAGAAAGAGTTATGCATTCTTGGGTCAGTCATCAAGGTATCGAGGTATGCAGTAGAGAGTATGAAATGGAACCAAGGAAGCCATGTAGTGCCATTCTCTGTTCCGAAGAGTGGTGGTAAGGTCTTCCATCTGTCTAAATTCATTTATTTTGGATAACCAAGGGGACTGGGGTGACGAGGTGGTTTGTTTCCACAAAGTTGGTATGCATGCCCTAGCTGCGTTTAATAGATGTACCTCTGATTTGTAGCATTTCGGAGGTGTCTGATATCCAATTGAATTTTGTCCCAGGTCAAATATAGGATTAGCTTATGGACCTCAAAGTACAACACAGTTCCAATATATATGTATAGGGTAGCTGGGTCATTGTACCTCTGCTCTTAGAATTTAATAGCTAAAAATGACTTGTGGTCTAGTTGGAATGCCTAATTGATTTGTGATGGAGAAAGCTCAGTTCTCATTCTCATTAACATATTTTTGGAGGGACCTTTCGGCGGGAGATTTAACAGCTTACACATCACATGCAGTATAAGACAGTAAATGCAGTGGAGTTTGCCTGAGGGGGATATTAGACAAGGCAAATGTCTGTTTTACCTCTACCATCATTGGGTATAGTGGGTGGGTTTTTAGGGTTTTAAGATGTCTAGATGGAAGCCACCCCAATAGTGTTGAGGTACATTCCTTTTCCACTGATACCCATTGTTTAATGTCAGATTTGATACACTAGCCCACTGGATTTATAGGTGGACAAGAGAGATG
>NW_017306487.1:797352-801780 GCF_000935625.1 Nanorana parkeri
GTAAGGAACGTATATGGGGAAAAATAAGGTTGTATAAAGTAGATACGGAATGTTAGTGTATAAATTTGCCTGGAATTTGGCTTTAATAGAAACATTTCTATTTTCAAGATGTGTACTACTAATGTCACACAATAGATAGACAACATGCCATAAGAGAATGCAGAACAGGTTTAAGAAAATAATCTTCATTCCCTGCATTGGAAGAAACCAATTTTGCCTGCCATCCCTTATATTTTTCAGTGGTAATTTAATGGAAATGGAGGAATTGCTGAGAAGGAAGATTACACACATTGCCACATGTGACCTTAGCAAAGGAAACATCATCAAGTCCTTTGCTTTGCCCAAGCTGACTGTCTTCTACAGATATTTAGTATTTTGTAGAAGATATCAAACTTGACAAACAACACCAAATATCAGAAACATTTTTGTCCTCTCTCATACGATTTGACTGCCCACTAATATTTCTTAGCACAATTAATTGCAAGCCTTTCACTATCAGAAGGCACAGGATTCACTGATCGGCAATCGACATGGAGTTTTTAAGGCAGGCTGTGGAGGAGGCGGGCTTCAAGACAATATTTTTGAAGAATGGAAAGTAACATTCAAAATTACCTCATACTGTTTAGCCATATCTGGTTTGTTAGGAAACAAAGAGAGAGAAGCCTGAGAAATAAAGGAGTAAATACAATCTCCGAAAGTGCATGACATGAAGTGCAACAACATGCAACAGTTCGCACTAAAATCAACATTAAACATAAACATATACTGTATGTTTCCCATAAAAGGCTTTCATTCATATTAGACACAATGGAAATTCAACAAATACATAACATGGCTCAAAGGTCTGTGGACTTTTATTTTTATTTAAAGTCTTTATTTTATTATTTAATACCTTTTTCACTTGACTTTATTGCTGTCATAAAGGGGCGAACAATACCCTATGTGATAGCATTGTTTGGTGACAGATTCTCTTTATGGAGACATTAGGGTTCTATTAGATCCCTGATGTCTCCCTTGCCCTCCTATACAGACAATCAAGCACAGAATTGTGCTTGATTGTCTGTTTGCCAACCACTGCAGCTGGGTTTGTGAAGCAGGAAGCGCTGAGAGCACAAGCTTCCAGCTTCAGTGGCCACAGAACAGATCAGGGAATGATGGGAAGGGGGTGGCAGAATTGCAGTTTGGTACAAGTGATAGAGCAGCTCTTTCGGATCACTTGTACTTTGACAGGCTTCACTGCTGAAAAAAAATGATACCAAGACCAAAGCTACAAAACCAACTACTAAAAGTTCATATAAGCTTTAACAGCTACTGATACTTATACAAAAATTATTCTCTGGTGGTTGGTTGTTATGAATGGCTGCATTCGTTTTCTGCATCTGTGGACTGTAAATGGTTTGGGCTCACCACAAACCCAAGCTTGACCTGAATCCAAACCTAATTTCTACAATAGAGCCAATAAAGAAGGCATCTACATGTCTCCCTTCCCGCACAGCACAGAGAAATAGGGTTTTACTCCCTATTTTATGGCCCATGGGTCAACTGCGCATTCAGAGCTGCTTATTTACAGGATACAGCCTAATTTAATTTATTCTAAACTGCATACAGCTGTTTCAGGCACATTGGCCATCATCAGTGCTGTGCATGGAAACCATAGCTTTTATGGAGTAGTTCTTGAGGAGCAATGCATAACCAAGAAAGTTATGGTGAGGTGGAAGAAAGGGAACCAAAATCCCTGCACTAAACCAGTGTGAATCATCACATAGTCTTCTGCATGTCTCACTTCCATTACAAATTATAAAAATAAGGGGTTGTCCCTCATCAGGTTATACTTTTTAGAACTTTCCTTAAGCATCTTAAACATAGTTTTATTATTAGTTCAAAGCAACTATACCAGTATTGGGAAGATTCTAGCTTAAGTCCAGTGATTTTGGCTATCCTAGCCATAGCCATAATTATATATCTCATCCTTTCTCTATAGATGATTGTCAGGCCTTAAAGTCATCTAGGCCATCACAGGCATTTCTTGTGTCTTAGGGGAACAATGAACAATATGCTATTTGTGGAATGTTTCTAAACTTCCATACAACCAAGTTGGGAGCCTAAACATTTCTAAAGCTGTCCATGTTGCTCAAAGCCCAACCGCTGCCCAAGGCCTTGAAAATAACAAGAATGAATCATCACCAGTAACAAAAAATGCATGTGCTACAAAAATAAACCAGGCAAGATTACAATAATATTTTTTACATCAACTGATGTCTAAAGAGTAATATTGTTATCTTGTTCTGCATAGGTTAAGGATTCAAGAAAAATCATCATTAGAAATATGATAGGACAATAAATCTGACACTAATGGTTCAATTATTGTGGATTTGATTGATGTAATTGAAGTTAGTATAACCATCTGTCCCTAATGATAGATGGCCTATTGCCCTTATGTCTTTATTTCAGACAGCCTGATGCAGCAAGTATTGGCTGCCTATAGGCTTTGCAGACATAATCAAACTCAGAGTGTAAAACTCTTGAGAGCATAGTAGAACAGTACACTTGTACGCTGGTGTATGTAAAGGCAGACGGGAGTGGGAAACATTAACTTTGTAACCAAAATCTGTTGTATAAGAATATAGCAGTGTGCCCCTCATTTAAATGTTAACCACTTCAGGAGGAAGATCACAGCAGCTCCAGACGACCCCCTTGTTGAAGGCTGATGTCCCCCCCCCGTTGTCCTTGTGTAGACTTCTGCCTGTCAATGAATAACCTAATACCTACAGTATATCTCTTTGAGGATGATGAGGCGATTGCTGAACTGATGGAGGCTGCCACAATGTTCACTCCAACTTGGCTTACAGGTGTTAATAGTGTACAACTAGTAATTAAATCATGCTTTTTTTTCCCCAAACAGATTAAAAATGGCATATATAAGTAAAGATGAATCCTTTTACAGTGTTGCACAATATATTATTTCAGCAATTAGGACTACGACAATGAACATTAGTATTTGTGGATTGGGAAAAGAATATACTAAGTGTATTGTGCGTTACATATTACCATGAAGAGAACTAAATTATCTATTAATTACAACATTTTGTCAGTCAATACAATCTTTGTGCTGTGCTTGTCAAAAGTACATTTATACTTTGGCTATATTAAAAACTATACTTCTACATTTACATGTATTTAACACTTTACAGTTAACTCGTAGCTCCATTATCAACATAACTTACCAGGAAGCACATCATAATTTATGACAAACTAACCCAATATTTAAGACATCAAGTAACATGCTTAACAGGATAACTAGCACATGTCTATCTAGATGTCTCTAACTGCTCTCGGGATTAGTTATTCTAAGGTAAACAGATATTTATTCTGTATGCCTTCTCCTGCATATTTTATTACCAAGCTGCAGTTTAGGAGAAGGAGAAGAATACAGTATGTACACCGTTATTTTTTTATTCAACAGGAGCTTCTGAGTATATTCATACAAATGATTATCATGTGGTGCATAATTCAGTGTTGCATAGGTATCTAGGGAAAGTTTCTTTTCAGACTCTTCTGCGTCCATTGGTGATTAGGTCTAAGCAAATATGGTTTACTCCCTACAAAACAGAAGGTGTAGGAGGCACAAGAGTTGATGTCCCTGATAAGTTCCAAATGCCCAGATTTAACAATGCCATTAAAATAAGACTTTACCTGATACAATATACCAATTTTATCTGTACAGTTCTCTCATAAGAAAGTAATCTCTATAATTCCCAAACATATTTAAAAGTAATCTTGACTCTCGTCATTGTCTGCAGTATATGAATCCATTCTGCGGTATAATTCCATCTTCTATCTGTATTGAAAAAACTTGGAATCATGAGAAATGAAAGAAGAGCTTACTCAAGTGTACATTCAGAACGGCATTTTCTTCTTATATGGAGGGATTATTCTCGATTTATACAGCGGACCTGTGTCAATTGATGGTGCCAGCTCCAGGGTTTTAGGATCTTTTCCAAGATCTTAATATTCTTCACTATACCCTCATATTGTGATGGCTACTGGTACTTTCTGGCTTAAGTGCCTTTAATCTTCCTTTTGAAGCCAAGGGCTTTTCTCTGTTATGAATGACAACAGTGCTAACTCAAAGCTGCCCTGACTGACCTCACTAAAAGCAGAAGTTTTCTATTTTACTGAAAACCTACATAAAACTTCCCATGCCTCTGAGCTTTTACATCAAAAACTGTTCAGAAAGTAGAACTTGGAAAAGGATTTAGGGAATTTATGGCAAATGGCAGTGAAGTTTCTTTTTACAAGCAGGTGTATATAGCACAGCCAGGAATAAGATGACAGTCACCTGATATGTGTTGGATTAGGTCAGTGGTGCCTCTAGCCTTTTTGCCCCCCAAGGCAGCGGGGGGGGGGGGGGGGTACCCCGGGGACCCC
>NW_017306487.1:801887-813172 GCF_000935625.1 Nanorana parkeri
TGTCCTGTCTCTTTTGCCCCCCGAGGGGGGGGGGGGGGGGGGGGGGTTACTCCAGTGACACCGCCCTCTGTAGGCTCTGCATCTCCCCCGCCTGGCTCAGCGTCCCAGCTCTGACTTTACTGGGTGCCAGAGCATTCCAGGTTGCTAAAAGCTGAGCGGGGAGATGTGAATGGCCCTTACACATCTCCCCACTCGGATCTTATGAACCTGGGACGCTCTGGCTGGAAATGGGGTGGCAGGCACACTGTAAACATTGTGAAGCAGAGCTGCCATACCGCTCTACCTGCCCCCCACCCACGTGACCCAAAAGATGCTGCCTGAGGCAACAGCATGAGGCTGGCTCATTAAAGGGATGGCCCTGGATCAGGTGATGACCCAGGTGGTCCCAGCTAGCCAGCCTGCGTTTGTCTTGGGGCACTAGGAATCACATATGTAAAAAAAACATGTCTGTGTCACCACTGGTTCCCCAAGAAGCAGTAGATGGCAGCCTCTATGTCTACCTGCTCCTATGAGGGCAGTAGAATTGTATATGCATGTCCACTAACTCTTGAAACATAAATGCACACACGCAATAGGTTGGACTTGATGGACTTACGTCTTTATTCAACCTCAAATACTATGTAACTATGTATCATAATTATGCCTAAAATACACTTACCTGATAACATTAAAATGTTGCATGTCACACTATGATAAGCCAAATAATTCTATAATACATTCCACTTCATAAATAAAAGATGAAATAGGAATATGGAATGTAGTTGGACATCAGTCATCTATTCCAATCTTCATAGATATTAAACAGTGAACAGCAGACAGTATGTACAGTATATGGACATTTTGTAGTTATAGTATCAGACTAGCATTCTTCTGAAACCTACATTTGCACTCAGGGGAAAAATGTGAGCTAAATAGTTTTATTCTCAATGTCTAATAAATTAGTGGTCTTCATAAAACATAACTAAGAGCTGTATGTGCAGCAACCCTTGTGTCACGATCTGGGATCAGGCTCAGAGTCCAGCAGCTGAAGCAGCAGGCAATTCGTAGTATTAGAGGCCGGGTTTGGTACACAAGCAGAGGGTAGTAGTGGAGGAGCAGGCAGAAGCGTAGTCAGCAAACAAGCCGAGGTCAGGAGCCAAAGGTATCAGGTATGCAGCAGGAGACGGTGAGAGTTGTCGGTGAATCAGCAGCCAAAGGTCGATACACGGGTAGCAGTATGAGTAGATTGTAGCACAGAGGGAGCAGGAAGCAAGATATTGGCAGGAGCACAATAATCTGGCAAACAGGAAGTGCAGAGGCATGGCTTAAATAGGAAGTTCAATGGAGGGGCAAGGAGTTCAGAGTTCAGCAGAAATTAGGTTTAACTGAGGATTACACAGGAGATCAGGCATGGTGCTATCCAAGGTTCTGCGTTCAGATCCGCTTCCTGACACCTTGGCAACCAATCAGCTTTCAGCTCCATAAGGTAGTTTATTGAATATTATGGCTGTTTGTGTTTAGTTAGTGATTAGTCCACATTAAACCAGAACTAAAGTTTTTTATGTTGTTGTTTTAATATAAACACAAGTTAAAAATATTGCATGCAAATCTGTGTGTCTTGTGGTTTTCTCAATCGGTTGACGAATCTCCCTTGCTGGCTATTGTATTCTGATGACCATGGCACACACAACTGGCAGAATACCCAAACAGTGGCTCCTTTGAATTTTCAAAGTTTGTCAAGCTCTGTTTTTGGCCAATTCCAGTAATTCGGGCCATGCATTCCCAACTGCAACACACAGTTAAAATGCTTTAAGTTAAAGCCCAACTTCAGGGAAATTACAAGTTGTCCTTTGCATTGGGGCTACCCCTGCACTGCAAAGGATACGTGCTCATTTATGCCTAGGGGACAGATAGAAGCTGTTTTACTTGCTTGATCCCCGCTCTTGCCTGCTCCCTCTGGGCTACTAGACCATTTCCAACACCCTCTTCTTTCCTTCGCTTCGGCAGTCTAAGGGCAATGGACATTATCAAGTACAATGCAGGCTCCACAGCCCTGCATTGTACAAGAGCACAGGAAGGGACAGTCCTTTCCTTGAGCAGATGGGAGAATTGGGGAGCGCTGACTGCCGGGTGAGCGGAGATCAGGTATGTAAAACAGCTTTTTCCTATCCCCTAGACATAAATGAGCACTTAACCCTTCAGACACCTCCTCTTTAGAACACTTGAAGTCCACCAGGTGGTTATAATGATCCGGACACTCCCATTCAGGAATCAGTCTGGAAAAACATGGTGAGAAACAGCTTTTTCTTAGGAACATAAACAGTTAGGAATGTGCAACAAAGTTTGTTAACATCCTTGCCATGTGCATTAATTACACTGGTCTACAAGGAGAAAGCCTCGGAAATTAAAGTAGCTAAATTTTACCAGAATTGGGTCACTAATAAAGGAAAATTAAGGCCTGAGCATTAATTGGCTCCAGTTTCCAAGATACAGCTTCAGGTCAAAATTGCATCAAAATAATTCTAAATTACGAGCGGGATGTGCGATTATGTGTAAAATTAAGATTTATGTGCGATTATGTATGAAATTACGAGCGGGATGTGCGACTAAAGACTCATCTCTTCAGGGAAGCCTATCCCACCTCAACCTAACCACTGAACCTTCACATTCTCACATAATTCATTCCCACAGCTACCTCATGTATCATTTCCCCCTCCTCTTTTAGATTGTAAGCCCTCAGGGGCAGGGCCCTCCTTACCATCTTGTCTTGAATTGTATTGTAACTGTAATGTCTTCCTTATATTGTAAAGCGCTGCGCAAACTGTTGGCGCTATATAAATACTATGTAATAATAATAATAATTATGCTCCATAACTTTTCTGCAAAATGTGATATAGCAATGAAAATGGTCCCACACCAATCAATACAAATGTATCTTTTTATTGATACTAATAAAATAACTTTCCATTCATTTATTTATTTTATTGGCCCTGGATCAGCTGCATCCTGCTCATCGTCTTTATCATCATCTGTGTCTAGAGAGTAGGATTCTGGTGGATTTGGAATAGGCACGTCCTCACCATGGGTACAGGACTCAGTGTGGTTGGAATGTTTGGATATTCCACGATCCACTTTTTCTTTCTTGAGATCCCTTTTGCAATTGGAGGAACCATGCAAAAATAGCAGAAACTACTATGATTGGTGGGTTTCCTCCACACCATTGGGACTGCGAAAGGCATGAACGTTTTCTTCTTGTTTAGCCAATGACGCAGATAAGTTGCACATGTAATGCAACTATAATGAGGGGCCCAATTCTTGTCCCGATCCCCTATTTTGCGTCCAAAATATAGGTGGTATGCCTCTTTGTTTTTACCACTGCTGTCATCCTGCACTTTTGAGATGCAAATATAACCTCGCCACAAATGCAGCAGAAGTTATCTGCGAAGTGGCTTCTGAGGGAAAATATCACGCAACTGTTCCTTGGAAATGTTAGGTAATGACACTTTCACAAGCCACCAGCTGTAACTGTATGATGCGTAGATCTGACCAAGACAAATGAACCTTCCAATAAAAGAACAATACATTACAGTTAGGTAGTAATCTTTAGTCTCAAAGTGAAGATAAATGTATACACTTCCATGTGGTAACGTTTTCCTTGTTCTACCATCCTTTGTTGAGAAGTTACGAGGCATCATGGTCATCAGACACCTCCCTCCCTTATAGGCAAATATACTCGCCTGTGTATAAATCTTTAATGTGAAATATCTTGAAAATTTTAGCCAACCAGCACCTTTATAACCTGTTTTCTAATTCATCTAATCAAAATATGTAAGAATTAACACATTTTATCTAGGAGGTCGATAATTTCCCACAATTTGTAGACCAGTGTTACCAAGAAGGGATTGTTTTATTCTCAAAAAAGTGGAGTCAAAATTTAAAAGTCCAATTTAGGCTCATTTTCATGTGTTGTAACTTACAAGGGATGTTGGTACCCCCCCTTCCCCGTAGGGGTAAAAAACCTTCCAAGACATCAAACCTTTTGAATTATTGAACAACAATGTTTGCCTGCTTGAAACCTGTGAAGGTAATCCTGCCTGGCGTTGGGCTTTAACTTGCAATTTCAAGACTACAGCACTGGATACAGTGTAACTATAAATATCCCAAAATATGTCATCTCATCATTTGTTACAGTAAACAACAGTTTGATGGCAGAGGAATGACAAATTTGTTCCTTCCACAAGCGAATGAATAAATTCTGAAAGGCAAAGAGCAAGTATCTCATAAAACACTCAAGCAATGATTTTTACTACAAAAGGTTTGGCTATTTATCAAGGCTACGGTGGACATAAAAAGCAATTTCTGAGAACATTTATATAGAATGCCTTGATTTTGCATGTAGAGTTAGTATTTCTTGCTCTGATATGTCACAGCGGATTGTGACAAAGAAGCTCAAGTGTAATCAGCTCAGGCATACGCCAGGAATTTAATCACACCTTCAATCTGCAGCCTTCTAACTCAGCTTCCTGCTGGGGTCAGGCAGGCCAGTTCGACATCCATGTTTCTTATGATTACTTGTCAGACCTCTGGGCCGTTATTATTTTCTCCTTTCTGCTCTAGAGTTACTCCAGCTATTTGCTGCGCACTGTGCTAATATGATTCATGAGGCAGAGATAGGTTTAGGCAATTGTACTATTTCAGATCCATTAAAGGAAGCAAATTATCAAGCATTGCGTGAAGCTGCCTAGGTGTGCGCTGGGATCGATTGGGAGCCATTTGTATTTTTATATACAGTAGATTAATTTATTAGTTTGATTTAGGCTTCATACATTACATGTGGCAAAGCATTTGCCTCCGTTTCTTTGAAGAGGGGTTGTGCTCAACATATCTAGATCATACACTCCCAACTAATGTATGTACAGTGCCTATACATCAGCATGCCCATCCTTTAAGGAAGGAAAAGTGTAGTTATTTGATTTGGGACCTGGATGCCCTGCTGTACACCTGCTCAGGCATTCGTGGTAGAATATACGAGGTGTGATAAACAAATACAGTGAATATTTAATTAATTACAATAAAAGACACGTTGCCATTAATCCCATTCAAAATACTCACCCTCGCATCGAACACACTTATCCCATCGTTTTTGCCACTTTCTGAAGCACTTCTGGAAGTCCTATTTTATGAGTGTCTTTAGTTGCTCTGTCATGGCTGAATCAATGTCGATGTCCTGAATCGATTCAAAACGTTTACCTTTCAAGGTAATTTTGACTTTGAGGAAGTGCCAGAAGTTGCACGTTGCCAGATCCGGCGAATAAGGTGGATGACGACACACCATAATGTTTTAATTTGGCAGAAATTGCCGTACTAGAAGCGATGTGTGACACAGAGCTTTGTCACACTTTAAGGCCAGGTTCAGACTTACCCAATCCGTGACCGCAAAGCAAACGTGCACGAAACCGTATGGATTGCCGCGCGGTCATGGAGTTGAACACCACCACTGATTGCGCTGGTGGTGCCATTCTTTTCTAATGGCACCCGAGTCGTGCCAAGGGAATCATGCAGTTTCCCACTGCAATTTCCCCCATGCCATCGAACACGATCGCAGGTAAAAAAAGCAGCGCGTTGCGTGTCGCAAAAAGGGTACGTTTGCTACGCAGATAATACCCAATTGAAATCAATGGGGCCGCGCTGAAATCAATGGGCAACCGCTGTGGCAAGTGCACACAATCGCACGGCCTCGGGACGCGTTTCCTGGGAGCGCCCATGTTTGCACCAGCCCTAAAACATACCTTCTTTCAACTGTAGCTCAAAACCAACTGACAGCACCGAACAAGTTGAAACTTGTCACACTGTTATTAAGGTTCGACAAGCCGCTTCTCGTATTGAAGATCCCTGCCTTTCCGTTGGATAGCACTCGGCAGCAGCATTCACCATATTTTTTGATCACACCTCGTACAAGTCTTCAGCTCAAAACTATGGGGCTGATTTACTAAAGGCAAACAGGGAAACGTTGTTGATCTTTGATATTGTAGAAGATGTGCTAGAATTTAGTGAAGGGTTAAACTGTCAGACAAAGGAAAGTGGACAGATTGCAAAATGTCTTCAGACCACAGATATGTCCAGAGCGTTACAATGTATCTGTGTGGCCCTAAGGGTGGAGGGGGAGTGCGCATGCTGCGGTGGCACCAAGAAAGACGCCACTAGTGACAGGAGCCAACAAAAAAAGGAAGGTGGAGTAAGAGGACAAAAACAAACGATCTAATGCCAAATAGAAGAGAGTATAAAGATGTATTAACAAACAAGATTATATGCAAGTCTGGCTATGTGATGTACATTTTTTTACAGACCCTGGAAGCGATACGGTGGCTGTTAAGGCACCAGAATCACTTCCAGTGTAAAGCCGACAGTCCACAGAGGCCCAGAGCACCTAAACTGTGAAAACCGCGAACACAAAAATAAAACAAAGGTCAAAGGACTGGTGACCATGATCTCCCTGCATCTGATCTTTTCCCCATACTTACTTGCCTTGTTTTGTTCCACACTGTGTCTCTGTTTAGGGGTGGCTGCCTCCAGATGATTGGTGATCTGGTTACTGGTGGGGTAATATCCAGAAGGCAGCAGGAAAGGTATAGGAAGCACAGGTCCACAATTAATGAAGTAGAAGCAGGGAGATGCATGCAGTGCAGGTCCTCATGTACATATTCCTGTTTAGCAAATAGTACAGTAATGACATCACCAAATCTGGTGAGACTAGCAGTCAGAGGCAGCAGTGTCTTTCACACTACAGTTATACAGCTAAGAGGCTGTAGGCACAGTCACGTGGCAGGAAGTTCACGGCTATATTCTAAGAGTAATTAAAGACAAAGGGAAGATTTTCGGGAAACTGCTTGGACACAAATAAAATATCTAGATGTTTTCTATCACCTAGAAAAAAAAATCTCCTTTTCAGTTCTGGTCCACTTTAAGGGACCGTCTTCCAAATGTTTTCTGCTGCAACTTTTTGTGCTTTCTAAATGTCTCAATGTACACCTTTGATTTTAGGAAACACTTTTTTAGCAAAATAATTTTATTGATACTATAAAGTTCAAAAAGCACATATTTAACACAAAAACAGAATACATAATCAGCAACATTGGAATGCTCTTTTGCAAAAAATTACACATTCCAGGAGGTTATTTCATAGATTAAAGCTTTAAGTTGTCTGGATTCATAAGTGACTGTGTTCTTGCCAATGTGCTTTCTTTCCTCTTCCAGTGGTTGCTCAATTAAAGCTGGGATATTTTTGCCATAAACTGAAAATAGAAAACGTTAATATGTACAAATTTCCAGCATGTGGAAAAACAAGTCTAGATTATTTCTGAATGGTCATATGCTGTTGAAATTATTAGGGCATTCTAAGCCAATACATACACAGGACAATTAATATGGAAACATAGGATTTTTCTACTTCCCTGTAAAATCCTTTTCTTGGAGTACAGTACAGGACACAGGGCAAATCAAGACGGATGGGTTATATAAGGGTATTGTCAGGTGACTGGACAATGGCCTGAGCAGTTTGGAGCCTATATAGCCCCTCCCACTACCACAGATCCTCAGTTATTTGCAAGCAATAGAGGGCATATAGGGGGAGGGTCCTTTGTCCGGTACTGTACTCCTTTTACAGGTAAGTAATAAATCCTATGTTCTTGATCATACAGTACAGGACACAAATCAACACGGCTGGGATGTCCAAAAGAGATAATAGAGGGGTGGGAACGGACTACAACCACCAGCATGCACAGCACAGTATTACTCTACTCTGCCTCCTGCAGGACCATATTGCCGAACTTAGCATCTGCTGATGCCTGCACATCTACCTTATAAAACCTAGTAAAAGTATGAACAGACGAGCTAGTAGCCACCTTGCAAATCTGCAGAGCAGGTGCCTGGCGAGAAAGAGCCCAGGAAGTACTGACCGCTCTTGTGGAATGAGCCTTGATTGGAAACATCCTTACTAGAATAAGCCTGTAGAATGACCTGTGTAACTCAATGAGCCACAGTGGAATGGGAGGCAGAGAAACCCCTATGGGATCCTGCCGGGAGATTGAATAGCGAATACGACTGTCTGAAAGAGGAGGTGGTGTTGACATAGACCCGTGACGCTCTTACAACATCCCAAGAGTGTGATGATTTCTCCCTAGGATTCTGTGGATCCGGAAAAAAGAAGGGCAACACAATATTCTGATTAAGGTAAAAAGATGAAACCACATTGGATAAGAAGGACTGCCTGGGTCTAAAAACTAATTTTTCTCAATGCAAAACCAAAAAAGGTTCCGTACAGGACAGGGCCGCTAGTTTAGAGACCCTCATAGCTCGGGTTTAGCTATCAGAAACACCACTTAATGAGTAAGGCCTTTCAAACCTACAGTATACTTTCCAGAGGCTCGAAAGGAGGCTGTTGCAAACAGTAAAGCACCAAATTAAGATTCCACTGAGATAAAGGAGAACGTCTAGGAAGAGCTACATGAGTAACCCACTGTACGAAGGCCTTTTCTAAAAAAATAGAAGCCAAATGCTCTTGAAAAAGAACTGTTAAGGCTAAAATCTGGTTCTTAATGGTGCTCAGAACCAATTTCTGATCCAACCCGATTGTAGAAATGCTTAAATCTGGCTCACCAAGAAAACTCTGGGATCAAAGTTCATTCTTTTACACCAAGCAAAGTATGTTTTCCATGCTCGATAATATATCCTACAAGAAGAGGGCTTATGTGCCTTCAATAAAGTAGGAATAATGTCTTCCAATAAGCCCTTTCTCTTAGGGCCTGGGCTTCAACAGCCATACCATCAAAGCCAGCGACTGAGAAGCAGAGTGGAGGACAGGACCAAAAACAGTAGATCTGGGTGATTGCGAAGCCTCCATGGAGGTTCTACAGACAGATGGAGGTTTTCTGTGAACCACACTCTCCTGTGCCAACTGGGAGCCACCAGGATCACCGTAATCCCCAGTTACCACAGAATCCACTGCAAAGGCTTTTGGATCCCTGGATTTGGATACTAACCTGTCCAGCTTGTTGTTGAATCTAAATGCTAGAAGATTTATGTCCTGTGTACCCCACTGCTGGTAGATCTGTTGAAACACCTCTGAATTTAGGGACCACTCTCCCTGGTCTAGCTGCTGCCAACTGAGGAAGTCTGCCAGTCTGCTGGCAGAATTGACACATGAGCCTCTGCCCATTTTAGATTTTTCTATGTTTTCTTTAGGGCTGCATAACTTCTGGTCCCCCCTGATGATTTATGTATATAGCATTTGTGGACTGCGCCCTTGTTGGTTTTCACTGAAGACAGCGGGACCAGTGACAAAGAGCATGGTGGATTGTCTTCAGCTCTAGGGTGTTTATCGGCACTGCTGACTCTTGTGAGCTCTTCGTCCCCTAAACTGACAGATCCCCTAAAATACCTCACCAAACTGAAGGAATAGCGTCTGTACTGAGGATCCTCCACTGAAATGGCCAAAAAAACTTTCCTAACATTTTCAGTTCAGAGAGATTCTTATCTTTGGAGAAAGACGCATAGGACAATCTAGCAAAAGGGACTGTCTGTTTCACGAAGTCAAGATGTTCAGCTGGAGTGGCCTTGAGTGAGCCTGAGCGAATGGGACTGCCTCAAAAGTGGAAACCATCTCTCCCAGGGCCCTCAAGCAAAATCGTACTGAGGGACGTGACTGTGACCAAAGGTGCTGTACTAGATTCGGTAGAGAATGAAGCTTGCCTGGCCGAAAAAACACTCTGGCCTTGACTGCGTCTAATTCGAGCCCCAGATACTCCAAGCGAATTGGGGTCAGTGACGACTTCTGATTATTCTGTTTATTATCCAACTGAAGCGTCCTGCGAAGGTTCACTATTAGATCCAGCTTGGACTGTGTTTTTTTAGGAGGAGATTGTCCAGATAACTCACCCTGAGAATTCCTTAAGGATGCAACAGGGCTATTATTGGTGCCAAAACTTTTGTGAAAAACCAGGGGCAGTAGAGAGACCAAAAAGGGAAAGCTACTAACTGAAAATGTACCCCTCCTAGGGCAAAGCGTAGAAAACGCTGGTAGGAAGAAAAAATAGGGACGGGTAAATACACATCTTTAATGTTTATTGGGGCCAAAAAATCTGCCTCTTCCAGGGAGGCAACGACAGAATGAATTGAATCCATCCGGAAATGGCGTACTGACAAAAATGTATGTAGGCCTTCTAGGTCTAAAATAGGATGAATCCCTTCCTCTGGCTTTGGAACTGTGAACAGGTTGGAATAAAATACCTGGAATCTTACCAAAATGGGAAACAAGATCGATAAACCCCGAGCCTGGAAGCTGCTGATGAACGCTCTGTAATGCCTCTGCTTTTAACAGAGAGGTTGGCATACTGAAGATCATGAACTGAGATGGGGGAATAGCAAGAAATACCATCTTGTTACCTTTGGATTCTACTGACTGGACCCAAAGATCCTGTACATCTCGAACCCAAACCTCTGCAAACATTAATAAACATCCTGCCATCTGAGAAGAATCATAGGCCGCAAAACAAGAGAATTTATAAGAGAAATGAGACCCTGCCTACACAGGAGCAGACTCAACAGAGTAGGGATTTAAAAGTTGGACTAACAGACAAATCATCCACAACCGAGTACCTAACAGAACTGTCACGTAACCCAATATGCCCACCAGCAGCAGCTATATCGGTCCCGCTTTTTCCTCTAGTCCCCTTGTGTCTTGAATCCACCATGTGAGAGGCCCTTTAAGGTACTCACACCCTGTGACTGTACTTCCCCCAAAGCTCATGCTGTGGGGCGCCAATCTGGAAATTGCATCTTTGCAGAGGGGGCCATGTGCAGTTGAAGAAACTTGATTAAAGACATCATGAGGTAAGAGAGAGAAAAAACATGTTCGTCACCTAAGGGCAGTGGCAAAAAACTGAGGATCTGTGGTATTGGGACAGCTATAAGGCTCCAAACTACTCTGGCCAGTGTCCAGTCACCTGATGATACCGCTATATAACCCAACCATCTCGATAAGCCCTATCTCCTGTACGATAAAGAAATACAGCTGACATTTCTCATTTCATCTAAGAGTTATGGTGACAGTGCATTTCATTAACTGGGGCTGCAGAAGCACAAAATAACTAAGGTAAAGCCCAATCAAACCTTCTGCATTTATTAATTTATGTCAGGCTGCTTATACAGTAATAAATATGCTTGTCTATTAATTCTTGCTTACCATGTACTGCAGCAAAGGTTAAAATACCCTGTTGTGGAAGCACACTGGAGAATCGGTCCACTGATTT
>NW_017306487.1:813190-868893 GCF_000935625.1 Nanorana parkeri
GCATGGATGCTGTTGATTGGAACGCTGTGCATGTCAGACTGCTGTGTTCTGTATGAGAGCTGTTGTCTGACTGTCCAGCATCTTGCCAGCACAGGTTATTTTAAGCAGTGCTGCAGCCCATAGTAAGTAAATAATAAGTAAAAAAAATTGCCTTTTGTTAGTGTCGGGGCAGTTTCGCATCCCCGTACAAGTCTTTTTGAATGCAAACCCTGCTTGAAGCTGGTCAAATGCAGGTCAGAATGCACCTGTCAAGTTCAAATGCACCTGTCAACGAATTCTGAAAGCATCTCAAACTGATATCAAACTGATGTTTAAAAGCCGAAAGAAAGCGAATATAAGGATGGTAGACTTAAGTACTTGTACTAGTTGTATTTAAAAACACATTTAATGATTTTTTTCTTTTATTCAATGCATAGGCAGTAGTCCTATATCTGCCTGGAGGTCAGCTTCAAAGTACAATATTTTAAGTCACAACTGATTATTTTAGTGCCTAAAACTTACTTTCGCAGTGTTCCAGAAACTGAATGCACTCATAGATGACGCTGTCTGGGAGCATGATCATATGCTTTGCCATATTTTCAAGCAAGGAGAGGAAACATCGCTTTGCATAATACCATGTGTCTGTTCCAAGCTGAAAACCAATAAAATAATCAATTAAATATTATATATTTATTGACATCATAGGCAGATACATTAGGCTGTTCAACCAAATGTCATATGCAGCTTTGTCAGATGTTGGAGGAGGCACTGTCAATCCCTACCATTGACACACGCAAACACAGACTAGGGCTACCTTTAGTGGAAAATGATTTCCCTACCAGTATGTTTTTGTATGATGGGAACAAATTAAAGCTCTTGAAAAAAATTACTTGCGCTATCAATATAAAGCTCTCCTTCTGACAATGCTAGTTGGTTAGATGATATGTTGACCCAAAGGCTTCAGTATCTTCTGTGCTACTTACCTGGAACATATGTTCAGATCAGGAGTTTAACTCTGGTTTTTATTTCTGTATATGTTGCTGACAAAGATTTTCCCTCACTTCCTTCACTGTCAGCAGGACAGGAAACAAGGGTGAATCTCTCTAAATGAGCTTCAGATAACAATAAAACAAACAATAGAAGTTCTAATCCATCCCTGATCTATCGAAAACTAGCAGAAGGTTTTTGTTTGACATACATTTATACCAGTACCATATTGAACCATTTTGAACCTTGGCTCTAGTATCAGGAATAGAGCTAATGTGAACATGGTTCTTAGTACTGATACTATTGTTAACATGAACCAAGGCTTTGATACTAGTACTATAGCTTATTTGTCGACACACAGTAGCACATCGTTCTTATACTTGCCTTTTTATTGTATGGTTCAAGGCTTTTGATGACTCGAGAAATCCCAAACTCATAGTTTCCTTTAGCACAATATAGGGTCCTGGTAAAAACAAACAAAAAACATAATAATAATACATTTTAAAATATCAGAATTTTTAAAAATAAATTATACATATCTTGTGCACTTTGTTTACTTTCATGAGAAGTTCTCAAGCTCCGCTGCTATTTAAAAGGCAACTATCAACAATCCTTGAGGATGCTTTAAACACCATGAGATAAATATAATGCTATATGCACTAGAGACATCTAATACACTGAATCATTTGTTTCTTTGAAGTGATATCTCATAACTCTACACTGTACAGTTTTCAAGTGAGACCTCAACTGCTTGATGCCAGCACTAAGCTCCACCTATGGGCCAATGGTAGCGATTGGTTGGGCTAATGCCTACAGTAAAGACCTCACAGGCAAGTTAAAACAATGCCTGATGGAGCACTGAAGAGGCTTTTCTGGACAAGAAAACTAATAGCAAGCTGTTTGAGTGCCAACACTTAGACAACACTTATTTTTATCGATATTTTGCTTGTGGTATTTGGGATCCTTAGCTTTCCCCGGATCCCACTGAAAGGCCCAGTGTAGTCAACCTCACATAGGTAAAGAGGCCCGAAGCCAGGGTCTAAAGAAACTAACTTTGACATGTTACTTTTTATATTTTAAAGGAGAACTATGGGGTAAGTGTTTTTCCCCATAGTTCTCCTAAGGGTCATGGGAGGACATAAGCTAGCGTCCTCCCGTGACCCAAAGCTCAGTGTACTGCGAGCCACAGCTCACGGTATACTGAGACCGCCGCAGCCAGGACGGATCCCGACATTACTGTCGAGATCCACCCAGCTGCATGATTGACAGATGCCTCTGCCTATATAGAGGCAGAGCCAGCTGTACTCGCCTCCTCCCACATCCGTTCCACCAGTCATCGCTGGAGGATCTGAGCGGGGAGGGGGGAAATCCCTGCAGGGAGCCTTGAGTGACAGTCACGGCTCTCTGCAGGGACAGGATTGAGAAGTGAGCGAGCGATGGTATGTATTCGCTCACTTCCCGATCTATTGAGCTGACGTGTGACAGTTTCATTGTCACACGTCGGCTCAAACTATGAGGTTGAGTGAAAATAACTCACCTCATAGTTCTCCTTTAATCCAGTGATTTTACATGGGCGTGCTGCAAAATGGCCAGACCTTGTATTTTCATGCAAAGTCCACTTCTATGTGTAATTGTTATTTGGATATAATATATTTCCCAGAGTATGCATTTTAAATGATTATTAAAAAACTTATTAGGCTATCCTTTTTTATGTAACTTTTGCATTTCACATGATTGCTGCTCTTTATGCTCTTGATTGCATTTCATTTACAGACTGGTAATTTTTCTCTCACTAGTGTTTATATGAATAATTAGTAATACAGTGAGTAAACTATTCTATAGGACCTAATAAACGAGAAAAAGGAAGAATATGTTGTCTGCAGTCAGAACAGTCTGGGAAGGTTGCTCTGAGAAAGAGGAGTAGAAATCACTGCAGGGCACTAAGAGGTGATTAAAGTGGACCTGAATTCAAAAAGTGAAGGTTTATTATGTTATAGAGAACATCTAGCAATGAGAATTGTGCCTAACCAGTGGCCTAAAATGTTTACCTTTTGTCTTGAATCCCTCCTATAAATGAGTTTACTTCTTGCTATGTGAGAGTGCCTATGTCCACATACTGTAGCTGTATATATGTACTGTGAAAGACACTGTTGCCTTTGACTTCTGTCCCATGAAATTTGAAGTGAAATTTGGGGACGTCACTACCATGCTGCTCACTGTTCTTCTTGTAGTTGGCATGAGGAAGCAAAGCTCTGCCTCCACCAAGATAGCCACCACCACACCGAGACAAAGTGCAGAACAAGGCATAATAATACTGTAAACATCAGGGGCAGGAGACTACAGACAATAGTGGTGACTAGTCTATTATCCTCTGTCTGCCTTTTTTAGACACCGCTTCCAGAGTTTCATACCTTTTTAAAAATGCCCACACTGCAAAATGGAACGACTGGATTAAAAGATGTGGATAGATGAGGCATTATTTACAGGTTCACTTAAAAATAGATGGAGTATCATTTATGGGTTTAGAAGCCCTTAGCAGTACTGGATAAATGTCAGAGAGATAAGTACACGTCCTTATGTTGTTCTGTTTTCTTTAAGAAAAAAAAAATCCTTACCCAATAACTAAGTTAACTATGCAGAGATGGTATATTTTCTTATCAGGGTAATCATAAGCAATCTGTTCCTCTTCTTTTTCAATTTTCCTCATGAATTCTTCCGCCTAGCAAGAACAAATTTATTAGAATGCTTGCTTAAAGACTGAGTGATAAAGATGGGAACCTTAAATCCCAATACAACCTTTTATTGTTTTTTTCCCCCTTAATAGTGGCTTCATTTTACTGCAGTACTATTGTTCTATACCGAGGCAGCGAAGAGGAAGACCCCACTGAATGTATATCTCCACAAAAGTGCAACCAATCTCAAAAAACTTTCAGTAACTCTCACATCAGCGGCTACATTATTGCTGTTAGTAATGCGATCTTTATAGCTCTATATAAAAACCATTTCGAAGAGTGCCGAATGCGAAGACAAATTGATACATGGAATACTTAAGTATATCTATAAAATAATTATTAAACATTATTTTCTCTGATTCCAAATCTGTGTGCTTATGTTTGAGCAAGGAACACAATGTTGCTGTGACAGTGTAAAAATTTACAGTAGAGTTATCTGTGTAAAGGAATGCACTTAGAAAACAGGTTAATGGGTGTTATGGAATATTTTGCAGTCTGAGGCCATGAACTGCAAGTCCAGCTCACACAGATATTTCGAAGAAAAAATAAAAATAAAACTTTATGCTCCGAGACATCAATGTCTTGCCCTAAAAGAAAAAGGTAACTTTGGGTTCAGTAACTCTATTAGAACACCATATATGTACACAATCTTTTCCTCTGGGGATTTGGCCATAGCTTCATCAGAAATTAGCCAGGCATTTACAATATGTCACCCCTGCAAATACAGTTTTCTACTTCCATCTCTATTCCATTCTATTGTATTCCAAAGCTGTTGATTGTGCTCCATTTAACCATCTATGTTGCCTGCCATATATCAGCGTTCACTAACCATGTCCTAGTTGACATTTTCCACCTCTTCCATCACTTACTATAAAATTAACTCCATTACAAAAACTAGAGGCCATCACCTAAAATTGGTGGAAAAAAAATTCCAGCACAAGGGGCGAAGGGGGTTCTTCACAGTAAGATCAGTTAGGGTCTGGAACTCACTGACACAGGCGGTGATTTCAGCAAAGAATGTGGAATTGTTCAAGAAACTTTTGGACGATTTCTTAAGGGACCGTAATATACAGGGGTACAGGTACTCCTAGAATGAGATCCTAATAGGTTGGACTTGATGGACTAATGTCTTTATTCAACCTCAAATACTATGAACATCTACATTACTCATTTACCTACCTCCTGCACTATCTTGTCTTTTTAGGCCCAGGTGCAGCAGTAATGGGTGTTACTCTTCCTTACTTGTGCCCAAAATGTATCTGTACTCAGCTACACTCATGAGAGGATGAATACCTAAGGTGACATGGCAAATAGGATTGGTGAACCCCTCAGTAAGGACTAGTGCATATAGCCTTCTGTTTCTGACTTCAGTTTGTTAAAGTGACACTAAACTCAGACGTTAAACCCTAAATTGCATTTAAGTACCTAAACTATAAACAAAAATGTAGCTTTTTTGTGTATTACTTGGCTGTAGATCCTCAAATCATCTCTGAATTGGTGCTGCTACTGTCCTTCCTTCTGGAGGATGTCTACTTTTGTTCCTCATGGTTCCTGTGCTGCCACATCCAGTGTCATTTTCATTATTTCTGCTGTTTTAGTTACACTGCATATCTATATTATTACATTTCATTGTGTTATGCTGAATTTCTAGCTACAAGTGTACGATTAGCATTGTTACAGCCTAATCTGCATACTTGGCATCTTCCACTTCACCCCTGCTCTTTTCTGTACATGGGTATAGTCTCCTGCTAAACTTTCCCAGTAATGCCTTTGTGCTGCCTCTTTCTACATCACCCCTCACTGAGGTAAGAGGGTCTCTGTGATCCTGTTAATGGCAAAGATAGGAATGTCTTTTCACTCCAAGAATGACAAAGAATCACATCCTATGTATTGAGAAGGCAAATGAACTGCATTGGATTCTATCTTTCGAGTTGGACACTATCTGTGAATATCACCAAGTCAGTAGGTTGTCATACTGCCCATACAGATAAGTCTCAGGAAAGTATGTGCAAATACATAAAGCGGTGGCTGTAACAGAATAGTCCCTGTATGTGTTTTTAAAGTAGCCACTGCTCCAAGCTCGCTCCCCTGATAGACTATAATCTAAACGTGATATCGAAGTTCATCATGGCAGCGAGCTTGGAGCACACACAGTGACCATGGGGAACAAAAGTAGTCACCCTCCAGAAGGAAGAAGAGTGTCAGCACAAATTCAGAGACGATTTGAGAATCTACAGCCGAGTGACACACAAATAAGATACATTGTTGTTAATAGTTAAGGCACTTGAATGTATTTTTAACTCCTGAGTATAGTGTCACTTTAAGCATTTTTTATTGAAAGTATAATACAGCGTTCCCATTTTACACTAGATCATGTGACACTGTGTGCACTTACATTTATAGCTTTGCTTTTGCATCATGCTGCTTTTCTTTTCTTATTTTCCTTCATACAATGTGGATGAACCTTGAACACATCCAAAGCTGATCTCAACCTGAGGTTGAGTTGATGGTAAATGATCCCAGAATCAAGCCATTTTTTGCATTCACAGGTGTCTCAGTCTGAAGCCAATGTGCACTAGCGCACTAGAACATTCCTCAGAATATACAGACATGTGGACCCAACACTTAAGGCAAGTCAAAAGTTCCATGTACAAAAATTGTATGGAAGTATGTATTATATGATAGCATTGTATGTATAGAATTTAATACTGTCCGTTTAGAAACAAGAAATGATAACGATAATAACAATAACAACAACAACAACAACAACAGAAGCATACCAGATCATTTTGACTTGTCATGATGTAGGAAACGCACAGATTTGCAAGAACAATTGCGCTAACATTCAAGATCTGAAAAAAAGACAAAATAAGAATGTTGACATAGAACTTATAATAAATTATTAACAGCATACAGAAAATATATCACACAACACAATAGATGAGAAAATACTCACACTGATTTGAGTATCATACATGTATGAAGACAAAGCCAAGATTAAATGTATTAAAACAATTATAGTTCAGATCCAATTTCCTCCGTTCCCTCTGCCAAACAGTGCTCATCCTCTCAATGTTTCAGCACCACCCTAAACGTTCTTCTCCATGGTCCAGTGCTGGTTCTCTTCTAGCCTGAATAACAGTCAGCAACATTCAACCCTGTTGGTGAGCCCAGGGCATCAAGAAGATGCACCCTGAGGCTGCATCATCAAGCCGCATAGGAGAATGATGACAGTGCAAATAATGACAGTGCTAATGTCATTATGTGAGAACCGCTCCCTGCAGCAATCAGGACTTGCCCACTGCCAGAAAATAATGCGGGTGGGGACTGGTTGTTTTTGTTTTTCTGTGCTACCAACATTTAAATGCCAACTTCACCAAAATGTTATATTGAATCTTCTATTGTTCTTATACTATTTGGAGTCTTCGATCGCAAGACCTGCCTGACCCAGTTACATTTTTTCATTCCCTCGTAAAGATCATAAATTCTAGTGGTGATATGTTGCCACTGCAGTCAGTTATATATTATCTCAACAAGTAATTACGAGTAATTACAATGAACCACTGAGAGCTCCCTCTAGTGGCTAACCTTCCAATCTCTATTTTTACCTATAACAAAAATATGAAGAAATAAACTGGTAAAATTGTAAGTGGAATAAAAATTGCATGCAAAGTTGATTATTAAATAGTAAGAGATACTTAAGGCTTCATAAGCTAAGAAACCCAACCCAGTGAAGTAAAATCCAGTAGATACATTACTGTTCAACAAAATACATACAAATTTTGGTATTTTCTAGGTGAATTTAATAAACTGCTGTTCTTACTGAATCAGTGAAAGAGACGATTTGTGATAATATATATAGAAGGGGTACCAAGTTTTCACTCTAATGTGACTGGATGGTGCTCATGCATTAGCAATTATTTTGTTTTCTAGCTGCAAAATTCTGGGCATATTAAAAGAGTCTTTAAAAGAATGTATTGTAGTTTAGTACATATTCTGTATTTCATATCATTCAGCCTAAAATAATTATAATAATAAGAATGAAAAAATAATTTAGCTTTTTTATCAGGTAAATATGAAATACTGTGTATTGATATTTTGTATTGATATTTTCAGCCAGCAAGAGCTTCTCTATTTATGTGAGCTCAGTAGCTCTAGCGGATTTTTACATATGCATACGTCAGACCAGTAACTCTTTCCATCTGTACACTCTTGACTAAAAACATAAAACATGGCGCACGGTAAAGTTAATGTGTACAAATAGTATTATTTTTAACTACTGATAAATGTTTTGTTAACCATAACTTATTCTGATTAAAGTGGACCTACAGTGTTAAATGAGCATACATTTTTGGTAATATTCAACCTACAGGATACCCAGAACTGGTCATAACGCAGCTCAAAATTGTATCCTTCCATATATGGTACATTGGACCCCAGTCAGTGCAACCCCAAAAGCATGACAGACTATTGGTCAGGGTGTACTTGGCAATTCTCACAGGTGTAAGATACCAGTGGCTCTTAATTGTAAAAGAATTTTCAAGAGCTACAATGTTAGTAAAATCTCTTGGAGGTTTGGATCCAAATGTCGCTCCAGTTCTCATATAAGGATTTCCCCACTTCCTCCTCACATTTTAGCATACAAGGTTTTTTGGAATGAATAATTTGGGTAAGACACTGGTACAACTGTTAACCTACACCCATGTAGGTCTTGTTGACAGACATGCTAGATGTTAGTAAGAAGCCAGAAGTTAGTGTTATTCCTGATTACTGATAAAATATAATGTTTCAGTTGAAGTTATCTAAAGATTTCAGCCACCAGGGCCTAATACCATTCCTGTACGGATGGATTTCACAGAGTCACCTGACAACATCAAAACAAGAGTAAGAGTAGTAAGACCCTTGACTTCCCACCATTTGAATGCTTTGGGGGTCATCATATACCAGAGAAATACACAAGCACCCCAATAGGCCTACTAGTGGCAGATGTTGAAATTTGAGGTTGCTGGAAAAGTTTAATGAATTCCAGACTTTTAGCGTATATTGAAACATTGCAGCTAAAGAATGCCTGCGGCAGACATAACAGAAATGTAATGCGAGTTAAATGGCTATCAACTACATGCAGTAAGACTCCAACCATGGGATATTGTCAGTTGTATGTAATAGGGCTAAGGGGGCTATTTCGGCACCCAAATATGATTGAGTAATGTTAAAGACCCTTTATCCACTTGATCATCTGTAAAATATGTTTTTTATTGCATTAATGCATCCAAACCATGAAATGAAGAGTTGTTTTCAAGTCATGATTAAACTTTCAAATGGAAAACCCCTTCAGTTAACAAGTAGTGTACACTATGGGTTCCAGAACTGGCACCCTTGTTTTCTCCTCTGCTGAAGAAAAAAAAAAAACCTAGTGCTGACCATCGTGTTTTAGATGGAGGAAATCTAATGCTGGAATTATCCTATCAACTTTTCTAATTAGTAGAATATGCTCCAAAAAGAACATCAGTAAAACATAGTGGGTTTAGGTTTAATTTACTAAATTAACCTTACAAGTGCGGCATATGTAGGGCAAGAAAATTAAACTTTTTGTGAAAAACTGAATAACTATATTTTCCTCGGAACAAATACACGGAGTGGCAGCAGGCACCTTGTTCCAGAAAGAATTCCAGCACCAGGCTTAAGTAGGTAGATCAGTGCCTCCCTTGATGCAGAACAGTAGCAGACCTGCCATCAGCATGGGCATCTGCCATGGAGTGAAATCACATACTTCCTGTCCCCTGTCATGTCACCTAGCACATGACCAGGAAGAGGAAGAAGTCTCCCTCCCCAGCAGGTGCCTTTACTGACAGTAGGTCTGAAGTAAATAGGGGAAGAATGTCTGCTCTATTTAGCCCCCACTGTGCCCCCAGCCCACCTAGAGCTTCTACTCAGCTGCAGATCCTCTCACCTCCCACTGTGCCCCCCAACCTCCCACAGTTTTCCCCAGCACCTTCCAGAAACCTCATCCCCCACAGGGTCACCAAGTCTGTTGCAGAGTCCCCTAACCCCCTTCAGAAGCTCCTTCCCCCCACAGTGACAGCCAGCCCCATCTAGAACCTTCCAGCCACCCAACTCCATCCGGAGCCCCTACGGAACTTCAAAGCCCCCTATAGTTTTCCTCTCACTGACAGCAACGTCTAGACATCTCTACTTTCTACTGAACACTTATGCCAGAGTTTCCTTCTTCCTACTGAGCACCCCAAATACCATATTTTGCATTCCCTTACTTTTATTGTAAAGGCATAAACTTTTTTTTCTGTTGGGGCATGGAAGGTTTTTGGAAGAATTTACTGGGCCCTGGACTCACTTAAAATCAACACTGTCATTATACAACTGTACTATGAGAAACAAATATACAGATGGTATCGGTTTGCAATATACAAAGTGCATACTTGCAGGCCTGAAAAAGAGCAGCACACTTTACAGAGGCAAGCACTCAGAAAAGCCATGCAACCAAAGCAATGAAGAAAATATTAAAACAAAAGGGACAAACGCTCAGTTTACCGAAACTTTTCTCTTGCAAGGACATTCTTCAATGTTACACTGTCCCAGCTGAGATGCACGGGAGAAAAATTATGCAAGGATGATGCATATGCTTCAGTAAACAGTAACAGAAAAAGAGCATTTGCCAAATGCTTAATTTAAGCAACTGATTAATCTACAAATATTTACAGGGTTATTCACAATGGGCTGGAGAGTTTAGAAAAGGCAGGAGAAGTGAACAATCTAGGCCAAAATAGTGAGCTGAATTGGAGAATTGTTCTAAATCAGCTATGTTGTCCTAGATTGTTCACTTCTCCTGCCTTTTCCAAACTCTTCATCCTTTTGTGAATAACCCTGTTAGTATGAATTGAATCTGATCAACAATTGTCTGGTTTAATGTAATGGTTGGAATAAATGAAAGAAGACACTTAAAAGCTAATAAATCAGAACAGAACTTGAGCACCCTTGTAGAAAATAGGATTTTTGTACTCGTAAAATCCTTTCTCAGGAGTCCACTGAGGGACACAGCTTTATTTGTAATAAGCAACCAAGGGACGCCCAAAAGCAGTGCAAGCTAAACGGCGAGCACATCTAAATAACAGAGGTGAACCAGCCCCAACAAGAATAAACCCAAACCAAAGGGAAAGCAAGGGCTTTAAATAGCCACTTGCAGAACTTTTCAGGTAAAACTATCATCTGCAGAGGCAGATACACCGACTTTGAAAAACCTAGAGACTGTGTGAGTAGAAGACCAGGTTGCAGTTGCACATAGACACAGATGCCTGATGACAAAAAAAAACCAAGAGGTACTCATTGCTCTAGTAGGGTGGGTGGGAAAAGAAGGCACCTTATCTTGCAAAGATAGGCCTACAGAACAACCTGTCAAATCCACTCACAATAGTGGACCTGAAAGCCAAAGAGCCTCTTTTTAGGACCTTCTTGAAAGACAAACAGTGACTCCATCCCTCTAAATCACATGTGTCAAACTCAAGGGCCAGGGGCCGAAGCTGGCACACCAGGACATTTCCTAGACTTCTACTTTCAGATCTAGGTATTAAGTTATTACTAAAAGCAGTGATAATCGAATGCAGAGGCAATTATGATAAAGATTAGATACATTTATATAGCCTTACAGGCCCTTTGAGGGCAACCATAATGTTGATGCGGCCCACGATTAAATTGAGTTTGACACCCGTGCTCTAAATGAAGTACTGACAGAAAGGTAAATCTTGATGACCCTCAGCATATCCAAACCATGGAGAGAAAAATCCTTAGGGAGAACCAGTGCTGGACATAGGGAAGGTAACACACTATCCATATTATGATAAAAAGAAAGATAAAAAGAAAAGACAGCTTCAAGTAAAAAGGAGTTCCTTGTCTCACAACAGACTTGCCTTTCCATGTGTGATGAAAAATCTTGCATCAAGTAAATACCAACGTGCTTATTATATACAAGTCAGGGCAGAGTGGCTAGGAAGCTGTTGAAGGACTCATTTGTGTGGGCATTCAAAGAAAACTGCTTTATCAACAGTAAAAGTCCTGTACGGCATTAATTCACCTGTTCTCCCATATGACTGGAGAGATTTTCCGAATGTAAAAAAATCCAGCATGAATCTACCAGCAGCAATTAATAGTAGAAAATCTTCCAAAACAAGTGACAAATCTAGAAAAGAGGAAGGAGACATCTTCGGAGGACACTAAGCGTAACTGGCAAGGTATGAGGTGGGAAGGATTTTAGCCTCTAGGAGTGCTGGCCTTTAGTTTCTATGTGCCTAGTAGGGCTGCAGCTAACGATTATTTTCATAATCGATTAGTTAGCCGATTATTAAGTTCGATTAATCGATTAATCGGATAAAAAAAAAAGGCTCCAGTGATGGACTACTAGTTTCTATTGAGATTGTAGTCCATCACGGGAGCAAGCTTGGCGCGGTGGAAGTAAAAAAAGAGTGTAGTGTGCAATATAGTACATTATACAGCGGCGCAGTACAAAATACCAGCAGCTATAGAGGAATGTAGCAATAGTACATACAGCTCTAGTGCCTAGTGTCCCTTTCTCCTGAAGGCGGCAGTATTATCCTTGGTTGCTTATTACCAATAAAGCTGTGCCCCTTATTGAACGATAGAGAATTACTTTTGTGCAAAAACAGTGCTAAAGCTGAACTCCAACCAAATAGCAAAATACAGATGTAGCATCAGTAGCAGACAGTCAAGCTCATCGCTCTGCCGTGCTGCTCTCTTCTCCTTTTAACATGTTCCCCGTTAGTACATGATCATTGCAGAACAACTGATTGGCTCCCAATACTGCTCCCCCTCTCCTAGTATGTGCTTTGCTTTACAGAGGATTGCAAGAGGTTGATATCAAGTTAAATTCAGGTCCATACACTAATTGCTTTTTAAAAATACCTTTAGTAATGTCTATCGAAAACATGTCTGGTGTTTCATTTGTCTGGAGTTCAGGTTTAAGGTGTATCTATAACCACAACTAGTTAAAACTCAGCTCAGGGTTTTGTTTCGCATTCTGTGTCCCATTGGGTTTTTTTCCCTTCCTTTCTTGTCCCTGAAACATAACAGGAAGCAAGAGGAAATCTCTCCAAAGTGAGGGGAAATCACCTCTTAGACACTTGTCCTCATCACCTGTTGCAGTGACAAGATATGTTTGGATTTTCCATCACTTTGTCCCTTATGACAATGGTCATCCCAGCAAGGACACATACAGCATTAAAAATGAGTTCTAACCCATTGCTACTCCTTAGAAAACGAAAAACAAATCCAAATGTTGGCTTGGCAACAGGACAGACACATATTTTATATGTTTCATATATTTTACTGTCTTTACAGTTGTCACATGCTATTTGAAAGGAAGATTTTTTTACTGAAATATCTCAAAAAGGTACAATAGGAAGAGGTAAACCATTAGTAGAAGAATTTGACTTTTCTTCAAAGTGCCATCTATTCATTCAACAAAAAAACTCCATTAGTACATTCTCAGGCAGCCAAGCTGCTCAATAATTGTATTTCTGCCACCAGGTTTTGTCAGCATCCATTAATTAAAGTGCTATAAAAAAAATACTCAATGAAGGCTTCCACAACCAGTTAAATGCAGAGCCTGCTCTTGCAGTGAATGGTAGCAAAAAGTGCCATCCATTCATACAAACGAAACCTTCATTCGTAAATACTCAAGCAGCTGAACTGCATAATAATTTTAGTTCTTCCACCAGGTTTGTCAGCATCCACTAATTGAAGGGTTCTAAAACAACCTTCAATGAAGGGCTCCACAACCAGCTGAATGTGGAGCCTGCTCTTGCAGTGAATGGTGCAGCCTACTTGAAGTGTGTATAAATACTGCTCTTGCAGTGAGGTGGAGACAGCTCTTGTAATGGGTGAAGGTGGAGCAGTATTTTGCAAAGGGGTATGCTTGTATTAATGTTTTCTCTATCTTTTACCCTCCCTAATGGTAACCAGCCAGGCACCTATTTAAATTTGCTTAGGGGGAAGAGATGATCTTGTAGACACAGCTTTTTTGTTAATGCTAGATTTAAAATGGTGTCTAGATCGGTCAAGCTTGCGAACTTGCTATCTCTGGGAGAGAGAAGCCTACAGAAAGAAGCTGTTCACGCATAATTTCTGCAGAAAAAACTACCTTATTTTGATCAACTTCAACATGTGCAAAAATATATTTTTTTATTACAATATTGGCTTTTAAATGCTAGATGATCAAAAATTTCCAGCCAAAACCTACAAAAAATGAATGGAAAAAAAAAATCACATAAAAGATAATTGAACCTAAATCTTTTAGTTAATATCATATATACATAACAATACTCTAAACACTTCATTACAATAATTATATTGTTTGAAAAATCATTGTGTGTGGCCAACGTGGCTTCAAATGAGACAAGAGTTCATAAGCCGTAAGCAAAGTATTTAAAAACAATGAAATATTGGAAAACGTGATCTCATTCAATGCAGAATACTTACATTGTCATAGTGCTTTTTCACAATTGGCTCATAGAACCCAATAGCTTCCTTGTATTTATTTTCCTGCATAAATAGAACATGAGCCACATTCAGCTTCCACACATCATGCTCATTGCAGAATTCCACTGATTTACGAAAGGTTTGTTCCACCTCCTGGTAGTTCTCCATATTCCAGTAAATCTTCGCCTGGGCCATCAAAACAGGTATATATCTAAAACGCACATTAAAAAAAGCAAATAAAAATATAAATACTGTTCAGAAGTAACCACTTCAAGGGGCACTTACAAAACTGCTGCTTGAAAAAGCCTTCCTCTTTAGCTACTATCTTCGCCTCCATACAAATGTGCTTTAGCTATCTTATCCCCACCACACACACATAATTCCTTTATAGCAAATTGATGTAAAAATTTAGGTGATACACATAGCAATTGTTTTTGCCAACTTCTGGTCTGTTGCTCAACTCACTTTACACCTCCGAGCTTCTCCCAGAACCAGAACACTTGATATTTTCAAAATCACTGGGCAGAATCTGTATAAAAATGTTACACCTACAATTCCTCTCAGCATAAATGTATAGCTATACCTCTGAAGGTATGCTGTGGTATCTGGCACCAAGCCGTCAGCAGCAGATCCTTTAAGGCCTGTACTGTATATTGCAAGGTGGGCTCTCCATGGATTGGACTTGTTTTTCCAGCACATCCTACAGATACTCGACTGGATTGAGATTTAGAGAATTTGGAGACGAAGTCAACACCTCAAACTTGTAATTGTGCTCATCAAACCATTTTTGAACCAATTTTGCAGTACGGCAGGATGCATTATCTTGCTGAAAGAGGCCACTGCCTTCAGGGAATGCAGTTTCCATTAGGTCAAAGTAACATCCACATGGATGGCAGGATCCAAGGTTTCCCAGTAGAACATTGCCCAAAACATCCCAATGCCTCAGCTGGCTTGCCTTCTTCCCATAGTGAATCCTGGTGTCATCTCTTCCCCAGGTAAGCAACACACATGCACCAGGCCATCCACATGATGTAAAAGAAAATGTGATTCATGAGACCAGGCCACCTTCTTCCATTACTCCATGGTTCAATTCTAGTGCTCACATGCCCATTGTAGGTGCTTTAGACGGTGGACATGGGTCAGCATGGGCACCCTTACCAGCCTTCAGCTATGCAGCCCCATATAAAACAACTGCGATGCATTGTGTATTCAGACACCTTTCTATCAAAACTAGCATTAACCTTTTCAGCAATTTGAGCTACAGTAACTCTTCTATTGGATCGGACTACAAAAGCCAGCCTTGGCTACCCATGACCCTGTTGCCAGTTTACTGGTTTTCCTTCCTTGGACCACTTTTGGTAGGTCCTGACCACTGCAGCCCGAGAACATCCCACCAGAGATGCAGTTTTGGAATCGCTCTGACGCAGTCATCTAGCCACTACAATTTGGTCCTTGTCAAATTCATTCAAATCCATTTTTTTTCTGTTTCCAACACATTAACTTTAGGTACAAATTGTTCACTTGCTGCCCTAATATATCCCACCCAATTCCAGGTGCCATTGTAACAAGATAATCAATGCTATTCACTTTACCTCTCAGTGGTCATAATGTTATGGCCGATGGGAGTATATATACAGTCCCACAGCCAACCACCACAATCTATTTATAAGGTAAATGCCTGGGTGCTCATCCACAAAAATATCCATACAAATCCAAAGTTGGTATAGAGGCTCTCACAGGGCTTGCAGTGGAGATAAGTCAAAGCAACTGTATTTTATTGTCGTTTCAAGAGCTCAGTCTGTCTTAATATAAGTCTTGATGATGCTTTGACTTATCTCTGTTGCAATACAAGTAAGTGCCTCTATACCTGCTATGGATTTGTATACTATATAACATAATGTATAATATATATTGATAATTACATTTATGAACATACTTTAGGAGTTGCAAATGCCTATTTATAGAGAAACCTGTTTTCATAAAAACAGCTGGTAAGTCAACTAACTCACCTGGCAAGCCTGAATGTTGGCCCCCAGTATGCTCACAGTAGTAAACAATATTAAATAAATATTTAAGCACAAATCTTTAGGAATAGTAAAAAAACGGCCGGCCAGGAGCTCTCTAGATCTGAGCAGACGTCTTTAGACGTCAGCTCAGACACGCCCCCTTGCTCACGCCGCAATTTAAAAACGGCAGCGATGCCCGTTAATATACATGCGATCCGCCGGCTGTATTTAGCGACGATCGGTGCGGCCCCCCCCCTCCCTCTGCTGTCCCCCCCGCCATTGTCCCGCTGATCCCGGGCTCCGCTGTGCCCGGTGCGAGCCCGGGATCAGCATGTCGCCTGTGACACAGGGGATCAGAGAGAGCTCGGTACACGAGCTCCCTCCGGTCCCCTCTCCTCTGAAAGAATGCGGAAGTGTTGTATAATACATCACTTCCGCATTCTTGTGTCACTCTCCAGCTTCAGAAGCTGGAAAGAAGCTGATGGAGCAGATCTCTGCTTCATCAGCTTCTTTTGGGGGGTCCTAGGTGACATTAGGGGTCTTGGAGACCCCTGATGTCTCCATAAAGAGGACCTGTCACATATTTTGCTATCACATAGGGGGGGTTTATTAGCCCCCGTATGTGATAGCAATAAAGTTTAGTGAGAAAAAAAAAAGGAAAAAAAAATTAAAGTCCCCCCCAAAATTTTTAAGTTACACATAAAAAAGAATGAAATTTTTTTTTTTTTTAAAGTCCCCACCCATACATACACGCATGCATACATGCGTCGGGGGCGCATACGTGCAAAAAAGACGATTGCGCCCATTACACCCCACATGTTACATATCGCCGCAAACGTCGCAGTGAGAGCAATACGTCTAGGGCCATCAATCACTGATAACACTAAACTGATGAGCGTTAAAAACGTTTAAAGCGTCGCCTATGGCTAATTTTGGTTGCGGTCGTTTTCTGCGATGTCGCGGGTGCGCGCAATTTTAAAGCTTGACATGTTTGGTGTCTATTTATCCGACGTGACCCGATCTTTTATATTTGACCAAAAAACTGGGTAATAATAAATGTTTCCTAACATTATGTTAAAAAAAACATTATAATAAAAAATAAAACCCCCAGTGGTGATTAAATACCACCAAAATAAAGCTCCATCTGTCCCCAAAAAATGGTGTACAATTCATTTCAGTACAGCGTTGCATGACGGAATAAACGTCAGTCAAAGTATCGCAGCGCTGAATACTGAAAAATGGCCTGGCCAGGAAGGGGGTCTAAACACCTGGTCTTGAAGTGGTTAAGGTACATGAATTAAAAACAAACACATTAATTGTCCAAGATTTAGCCTATCCATAGCCAGATATACTATAAAGAAGGTATAATAATAAGCTGCATTCTCTATTACTTATCTTAATCTGTACATATAACATCAGTTAAAATGAAGCTGATTCCAGCTTTCCACCAAGCACTGTAGATAAACAGGTGACAGCTCATTTCTGAGTGGTTGTTATGGGTCATTGGACAAGACTGAAATTTGTACAAGGCAAGAGTCAACACCAAGGTGATGTTGCCCATAGGTTAAATACCAGGGGCCTTTACAAAACTAGTGGAGGATAAAAACTGGGCAATATTTGCACTGTGTGTATTTTTTCTGATGTGGGTGTATTTTTAACAAAATAGTTTCAATGCTGTAGGCAGAATTTCATAAGGCAAATAGTGCACAACATGCACAAGGGTGCTGACCAAGAGCAAAGAAAAAAGCAAACCAGTGATCTAGAAACAGAACTCTTTTAATATGGTTACACACCTCTACCCACCTCTTTACCAAATGTAAATTAATGCATTTTGGGGTTAAGTACAGACATTAATGGGTACTCCACTAGGGAAGTCAGAAATGGCAAAAGATTTAGGGGTCATAGTAGACCACAGATTGAATAATAGCATGCAATGCCAGGCTGCGACAAACAAAGCTAGCAGTGTTCTGTCTTGCATTAAAAAGGAATGTACTGTAGAGATAAAGCAAAACTTTTGCCAATTTATAGATCACTGGTTCGGCCTCATCTTGAGTATGCGGTTCAGTTTTGGCCACCTATCCACAGAAAGGATGTCCTTGAGCTAGAGAGAGTCCAGAGAAGGGCAAATAAACTAAGCTATGAGACAAGGTTGCTAAATTTAAACTTGTTCACGCTAGAAGTGAGGCGATTAAGAGTTTAGCGGTGATGGCAACATCAGCAATAAACTTTTTACATAAACTCCGTAACAAAGACTAGAGGACACCACCGAAAATTGGTGGAGAAAAGATTTAAGCACAAAGGGCGTAGGGGCTTCTTTTCAGTTAGAGTTGTTAAATTCTGGAACTCGCTGCCACAAGCAGTGATATCAGCAGAGAGTATTGAATCATTCAAAAATCATTTACATACCTTCCTCAGAGACCATAACATACAGAGGTACAGGTAGTCTTAAAAACTAGACCACACAGGGATTCATTTACACACACACACACGCACAATCACACACAGACGTACAAAGGATGAACTCAATGGACGTGCCTCTTTATTCAACCTCAAATACTATGTAACCACATTAAATCCAAAAAATATACTTACTACAGCATAAACCCAAAATAAACGTTGATAAATCACAAACCGTAAGCCACGAAAACACATAAAACCTCTAAAATATTCCCAACAATCCCAGCCCTCAATAATCCGAAAATGCACAAATATAATCCCAAAGTGAGATCAGACAATCCTCAATTGGGGAAGACACCAGGCCTCTCATCAATGCAGCAACATCTAATAATAACTAATGAACTACCCAAATAAAATAAAATTTAAAGAAGAAAATTCTTCTTCTAAATTTCTTCTTAAAGATGAAAATTGTTATTAACCATTGCAGCGGGGCTACTCACACACTGCAAGGGTTAACTGCTTGTTTGTGTCTAGGGAAGAAAATACAAAAAGTTATATTCACCTGATTCTCCGAGCAAGCTGGATCTTAGACCGGTCCCTGGAGCTTCTCTCTTAGACCGCTGCAGCGGTCTAAGGTCCCGTAAATCATCACATTCTATACACAGTGTGAAGGCTGAGAGGACCCCGAAGGACATTCCATCGATGCAGCGTAGGAAGAAAGAGGCTGGAGGGAGCACTGCCAAGGCCAGCTGGTTCCAAGAATCAGATGAGTATAACTTTTTTTTTTAACCTAGACACAAACCAACGCTTAAACCCTTGTGGGGGTAGCCCACTTCCGGAGATCTGCTTTAAATGATTGGACTTTACACAAACTCTGTATCTACTGTTTGTGTATCTATACCCAGGGTTCCAACATTAAATTTCAGGAAAGAAATGCCGCCTATAAAAAGATTCAATATATGAAAAAACTATATATACTGTACGTGGAAAAATCATTGTTGGTACAGTTATAAAAAGTCTCCATGAGCTATAATGTTTTCACAGATCCTTGAAACTAGATACATTCCAAAACTTACTTTTCTAGGGATTCATCATAATCATTTACAGCCTTTTTAACTGCATCTTCATCACGGTTATGCCTTGCTTCTTGTACCTTTATAAACATATAAAAGATGGTTAGCGTTTATGTATGAACACTTTTTTTGTTTTAGATAGCAGGGAAGGCTTAATATTCATATCAGATTATATTTTGCTGACGATGTCTTGCTGGGAAGATTTCCCTTCGCTTCCTCTTCTGCAAACGCGACAGGAAATAAAAGGAAATTGCTCAAAAGTGAACGATTCCCATCTTAGAGAGTTGTTACAGGAACACAATTCAAGACCAACAAAAAACACGTTTTTGAGGAGCGCGACTACCTATGATAAGAGTAATGGCCCAATGTGCTGAACTTGGAAAAATGCAACCTTGAATTGTGTTACATAGGGTTCCTCCCCCTGTATTGAGGAGTTTTTTGCACACCTTCCCCCAGCAGATCCATTTCCCACCTGTGTTTGTCCTACAGGAGTGCGCTCTAACCACTGTATGTTTCTATTGTTACAGGAACAGGTGTCCCCCCTGGATGATTTTTCCTCACCTCTTGCTCTGGTGCCAACTCTAAAATTTTGGATTTCCCCTCACTTTCTGCTTGTGTAAAAATGGTCATCTGGACAAATGGTGAACGGTGAATCTTTTAAGCTCGGACAGCGACAGCAATAAAAACTTGAGGGTCTAACCCTTTTCCACTCTATCCAAAATGTAAGAAAAATGCCTTTACATACAATAAAAATACAAGGTACATATTAGGTTAAACTGTGTTCACTTTAAAATTAAACACGAGAAAAGTAAGTAACCTACAGTACATTCACACTGTGAAGTGTACAGTGAGTGATTTCCTTTCATCAGTAACACAAAGGACGTGTTATTAAACAAAACACTATTAATCCTTGTAGGATGATCCTCAAGTAATCAGGCATTTCCTGGTACCCCTGATCACAAGCAAGAAAGCAGCAATTATTGTCCTCACATGTCCTCACTTGGATGTAAGGGTACGGATGGAAGGGAAAGAATGGTAAGGGTCCGTGGTGTAAATCCCGTACCCTTACATCCAAGCATTGTACAGCCCCATTCTGGTTTGCAGCGCTTCTCTCTCCATTTTTCTTTGCTTCCTCAACCAGTCGGACACCCCGGTCCGAATGCCTCTGAAGCCGCTCACCTAACCAGCATACCCAACATTATTTTCAAAACACCCTACCCTCCCCCCTCCCCCTCAGCGAGTGCTGTATCCTTTGACTCTGTCCCCCACAAACTTTCACATGACCACCTTTTGAAAATCCTAGTTGCCCAGTTATAATGCGGATCCCAAGGCTTCAATACTTAGAATTTAGGGACCCGAAACCAGCATACTGATTAGAAAAGTCAGAGCTTCTAAACTCATACTTGTTCTGGGTCATTGACTGTGAAAGTACTGACACCATTGAATCAGCAAGACAGCCAGGTAGTTCTAATTCCCAGAAAGGGATTTTAGCAAGGGCAGCCATGATACTTTCTCAGTACATGTGTGTTAGTGTTCTCAAGACTTTGGCTAGACATGTACCACTATCACAACCTCTGCAGTATATGAATACTACAGCCTACTAATTACAATACATGGTTATTTTAGCTGAAATGGATGTTACTTGACAACATAGTCACAAGACATCCAATCTGCTTATTTGTCACGTGTATCACCTTTATTTCCATCTCAACATATACATTTTCCTAATTACCGTCCCTCTGAGAGTGTCCATTAGGTACCCTGCTCTTTCTAGATCTTGGAGTCCACAGAAGCAGGAGTTTGTTACTTTATTCACATGTACTATATGTCGTTTAGCTCTGTATTTAACTGTTTGCATAGAGTTCTGCTTTAATCAAAGAGAGGGCAAGTATTGTAGAATTTTGGCTACTGGCTTCCACAATTTGTCCAGCGGTGTGCTAAGCTTTGTGTGACCACTTAACCCAACAAACCTGCAAAATCATTTACTAATTTAGAATTGAGCAGAACATTCATAGTTCACTGCACCAGGAGTATGCTCTCATCTGTAATCTGCAACAATGCAAATGAAATGAGTATACTAATAGAAATGCAGTAAGGCTATGTAGACAGGTTTCTATATTATAGGATGTAAAGGAAAGCTCCAGATTCTCGAATACTGGATATGACATAATACAAAACATTTTTTAGTTTAACTGTTTTAAAAATTGCTTTTCCATTTCAGTTTGGAGTTTTATTTTAAATGCTCTAGTACTAAAAGAAGTGGTGACAGTGACCTAATGAACCTGACGTGGTCAAAAAACTAAATAGGGTTATAATAGCTCTGAGGAGCTGGCTACCAGTTTCAGTCTAGTCAGAGTTGATAATCTGTGCCCCTGTAGACTCCTGGATTCTGGGACTGGGCTGTACATGAAGTTTTGACTTCTCTGCAGTTCAAGATGGAAGTGAATCTGTGGCTGCCAGGCTATGGATAATAAAGCAGTTACATATTATTAACAAGCAGTAAAATGAGATTTAAAATACTCCCTGATTAGCTGCAGGTACTGTTGAGAAATGAACCCTCAAAGACTGCAACAGAGGCTCTGAAGTTCATCCGCAGTCCATATCAGAGCAGCTCACAGCAGCTACCAAATCCCTGCTGCCAGAGGTAGCAAGGGGGCATGAGCTGCAATTTCAATGATTCTTTAGTAAAAAATAAGGATTAATTTCTCCACAGTGTTTGCAGCTACAGGGGCCAGTGAAGGAGTTCATTTAAAGTTCATTTGCTGCATGTTATAAATATGTAAAATTTTAAATGCTTCCTGCTAGGCCACAGGTTCACTTTAAGACCCACCACCATTCCCATCAGTAAGCCACATCCCTGTTATTCAACCGAGGGGACCTTGGCAGTAGAAACACTGATATCAGTTGAATGACTTGTGCGGGCTTAGTGCCAGGAGAAAGCAGCGTTTAATCACATCTTTGAGAAAAGCTGATGTCCTTGTCTTAGAATTCAAGGGACTCCACAGGCACACAGGGATTAATTAAAGACTAACACTACCACTGGGTTACTGTGAAGCTAAAAAGCAAAATAATGTTAATAAAATACTACAATTTTAATAATAATTTAACATATGTAATCATTAAATGTTATGCACATTTTTATATTCATTATATGCAGCTGGTTTTAGTAGCATGTTATAGATAGTTAAAGAAAATGTTCAGGTTGTACCTGTTTTGTTAATTTTCTTAGCTGTTCTGTGAGCATCCCAGCCAGTTGTTCAAGCTTGGCATAAGCCTAAAGTATAAAAAAAAATAGATATATTATCCGAATTAAATAATAAGCAATGCATCCTGTATATATAGGATTTGTAAACGTAAACTTGGAAATAACTTTCAGTTACCAGCTACATTCACTGGTACAATATCTATCAAAAAGTCTTAGCTTCATGTTGAGCTTACAGGAAAATTCCACTGTTTACCATTAGCAGCTTGCCCAAAATATTTGTAAGATTTAATTGACAGATCCTCTCAAGTGAGAAGCCATAGACCCGGCAGCCTCTGCTTTGTTAAATGTAATGTTGAATCCCACAACTAACAAAAAAAGAAAATTCAAAGTGAACAATAAGAAAAAAACGTAGATTGTTGGGAAAGCGATCTTTAGATTCAGAGAAATAAATAGTTGAAGCTATATGCAAGTCTAGACTTTTCTCTGTAAATGTTAAAGCACATGTCCACCTTTGTAAGTGACTAGCATTGTGGTAACGTAAGTGACTATTGTGGTAACGTAGAAGTGCAGTGATGATGTATATGTGTGTACATTTTCATGACTCTGGCTTTCTTATTTTTATGGACTTTTTTAGTAGACCCGAGTCCTACAAATTGAAACTTTTCTCCACAGGAAACTCCGACATTGGGGTCGGTTTGTAAAGCAGCTGACCCCCTCCCTGAGTCATTGTACACCGGCTCTACCTTTCCAGGTCACAATACACTGGGGGGTGCCACTATGAATGACAAAAACAATTAAGCTTATGTGTTCATATACAGCAACTGCATACGCCTGCTTCATGTACTCTTAGTGTACATTACTGGCATATGTTTTTTTTTAAATACCTTCGCATTGGTGGAAATGGGCTTTAAGTTTGGCTCCGACCCCTCTCTCCTCCAAAAGAGGGGTAAGGCCATAATTGAATTTTAAAGAAATAGTTGAGATTTAAAATAACTTATCTGCCAATATCTCTAGATCTACGGATGATTTAACCATATGGTTTTTAATGAAGATAGCCTCTGATTATGCATTTTTTCTAGACAATGTCTTTCAATCTCCAAGTTTGTGACAGGTATACATTAACAGGCTGATTTATAAAGGTATGGCAGGGCAAACACTGTTCACATGGCATTACTGCCACTAGATGGAACTAAAAAAAACATAGGAAATGGCCCATCTAGCGGCGGCAACACCATGTGCTGGATGAACCCTTTATAAACCAGCCCCTATATAACTCTTACTCATGCAAACACTGCATAAGTCCTGCTCGGCACATTTAGTTATTCACTGCATAAGCCCTGCATGCACGATCACAGCAATACGGAGAGGATGTGACATATGTGTCTGTACAGTTTTTTTCCTCCATCTTGCAATGGAAATGGAATGGAAACATCTGCATTTACCAGACCCCATGCCATGCCATGCCAGTCAATGGGGAATCGGTTAAAAACAGACATGTGTCCATTTACATCAGATTACCCCCGACCCGGCACGATCCGGTCTGGCGAAACAGAATACCGAGGCGGGGGTAATTGGATGTAAACAGTCCACCGTCCGATTTCACATGGCTGCCGATAGTCTTGCATTGGGCGTCCGATCGGGTGTGTGAAAGGGGCCTTTTTAAAATGTTTCCTCATATGTGACTTTCTATTAGTTCAGCTTTATCGCTCTTTATTTTCCATTATACCTTTTGCCACTTTCTGGCCGTGAGGTGTCTTTTTGTCAAGACCTTTATATCTGATCTGGAATTACCTCTCTAGTTAATAGACAAAAGTGACATTTTCTCACTAGACATATGCGTGTTGATGTGGGATGTTCGCATCCAAACACTTTACCATTTTTTTGTGTTCTGTAAACGTTCGATGTCAATAAATGCTTATGATACCATGTGTATCCAATGTCAATAAAGAGGTATCAATAAGGTGGTTCCTGGTGTGCTGATAACTTTACTTTCTTCACTGTCAATGTTCGAGTCTCAATTTCTCTTTTTCAATGGGGAATCTGTCATATGTCTATTTGATGCCTGCATACTGTATGATCCCTATTGTCATGTTCTATTGTTTAAACAAATTAAAAAAAGAGTTTAAATATAGAAATACTAAAAAAAAGAAAGAGATGGATGAGAAGTGTGGTCGAGCAGCTTCTAGTCAACAGAGAAAAATAACTAACAAAAGTGCTAGCCAACTTTATGACAGGCTTAAAATGTAGGTGACATACCTCATCAGGTGCCGTTTGGCATGTAATTATCGCATCCAGAAAATTGTACAAGTACTGTAAGAAAAACAGGAAAAAAAGATATAAAACGTTATTATTCCACCAGACGGAGAGAGTGCCCCCTTGTCCTTTACAGTGACTGTAAAGTGAATAACTGCACCAAGTTCACTATATAGACCATTTATGTACAGTATTTATACATGGTGATACCGCCTCCCTTACTCAGCTTTTCTTAAGAGAGAACACATTCAATTCAGCTAACCTTTCCTCATAGCTGAGTTCCTCCATGCCTCTTATGAGTTGAGTTGCCTTTAGATAGACAATTGCAAAAAATACCTATTGATCCTGTAAGAAATTCAGTGAACTCCCAACTTCCCATAGTGAGATGCTGCACTGAAATCTCAAACATTATCAGCCCTGCCCAGTTATCTCTATGGACTACAGAACACTTCCCCTACAGAACACTTTCCTCTGAAAACTTGTGCTGGGTCAGTGGCCTAAAGGGACACATCATGGACACAACATGGTGAATGACATCTTCCAAATTCTACTCCTAAAAGGTTTTCTTTAAATCCAAATATATTCCCAACTCCACATACTCAATAAAGGGTCCCTATTGCTAGCAACTGGGGATGCCTGGATAAGTTGTTTGAGCACCTCAATAGTCTGTGTGATAGTTATAGAGTCTACAAACTATGGTATCTATATTTGAAATGTATGAACCCTGGTGTTCCGACTGCCTACTGCATTCCTTGGAGTCCTAAAATGCCAGGACAGTACAAACCCTTAAAATTACCCTTTCTGGAAGGCATGGTGAGTATTTTGAAGATCTCATTTTTGTGCCACAATTTTTTGGTGAAAAAAATGTGATCTTTGTTCACAAATTGCCATTTTATTAAGATATTTATCAGACACAACATGGGCATACACACAATTATACCCCAAAACACATTCCATTACTCCTAGTGAGTATTGGGATATGGCATGTGTAAGATCCTATTCGCTGCCTAGCCGCATGGAGGGGCCCAAAATCCAAGGAGCACCTTTAGGCTTTCAAGAGGCATAAATAACACATCTGATTTCCTGACTACCTAGAATAGTTTCGAAGGCCCTGCCTGGACAGTAGCAACAACAGCAAAATGCCCCCATTTTGGGAAGCAGACACCCCAAGGTGTAGAGGTAAACACTGGCACTAGCTGCGATTAGCAACACTGGGAGTAGCTGTGATCAGCAAGCTGGAAACACTGGTGCTGGCTGTAATCAGGCAAGAGGAAATTTAATCAGACAAGGGGCCTTGTAGCCAGGCAAGGGCCACTGTAGCCAAGTTAGGGGCCCTGTAATCCGGCAAGGGGCATTGTGATGAGGCAAGGGGCTCTGTGATGAGGCAAGGGGCGCTGTGATCAGGCAAGGGGCTCTGTGATCAATCAAGGGGCTCTGTGATCAGGCAAGGGGCACTGTGATCAGGCAAGGGGCACTGTGATCAGGCCAAGGGCACTGTGATCAGCCAGGGGCCTTGTAGCCAAGCAAGGGGCACAGTAGCCAAGCTAGGGGCCCTGTAATCCAGCAAGGGACACTGTGATGAGGCAAGGGGCACTGTCATGAGACAAGGGGCACTGTGATCAGGCAAGGGGCACTGTGATCAGGCAAGGGGCACTGTGATCAGCCAAGGGGCACTATGATCAGGCAAGAGGCACTGTGATTAAGCAAGGCATACTGTGTTTTGGCACTGTAACAGTGGCTGTGATCGGCATCTAGCTCTCCCCTTCCTCCCACAACGGCTCTGTGTTTGCGACAGGAAGAGAAAAGCTGGCTGCTCATCGCAACTGGTGCTTGCACTTGTGATTGGTCACAGCGATCACAAGGTACAGAGCCACTTTTACTGGCTCTGTACCTTTCTTCTGTAATCTGCACTGTCCAATGAAAGTTTGACCACAGGTACTATGCTTGCTCCCCAAGCACAGGAAGAAAACAGATGTTTATAGACAGCCTTTTAGATCAGCAAGTGCGCGGACCAGCTAGTTTACTACAAAGGCTGGTTCTGGGGTGCCTAATGTAGGAGGATGTAAACAAATTGACTTTTGAAAAGATATCTTTTTCTAAAGAAATACTTACAGGAGTTAGAAATTTGTAGGTCAGATGAGCATTTTCAGCCAGTACGTCTGCTGCAAGATCAAAGTACTGGAAAGAGATCAAATTAGAATACATTGTAAATAATTTACTAAAGGCTTGTATCAACACGTTTTAGGCTTGGGTTGAGAGCATCAGTCATTCGGAATTTATTGACTGGTACATCTGACCTACATGTCACTTGCTTTAAGTGGGTTTTGCATTCCCAGAGACTTCCTAGTATGGAGATGCAAAACCTGTGTGAAGCAAACAATCTATACGTTTGTAAACTTACTGCCCATAGAACGTGCTTCTCCAATGCAGTGACACAACTTACTACCCATAGAAAGTGCTTCTCCAATGCAGTGACACAACTTACTACCCATAGAAAGTGCTTCTCCAATGCAGTGACACAACTTACTACCCATAGAAAGTGCTTCTCCAATGCAGTGACACAACTTACTACCCATAGAAAGTGCTTCTCCAATGCCGTGACACAACTTACTACCCATAGAAAGTGCTTGTCCAATGCAGTGACACAACTTACTACCCATAGAAAGTGCTTCTCCAATGCAGTGACAGAATTTCACTCAGTCCTATGAATATGCCTTTTTTTGTGTCACAGCTCACAGAGCCTGACTTCTGAACTACAACTCATCAAAACTACCCTCAATGTAACATCATGCTGGAAGCAATACATGACGATATTTGTAGTCTTGAGAAATGGAGATTGCATCACATCAAGCAGCAGGGAAAGAGATGCAAAGCACACTGGGAATCCAGGAAGTTGGTGAAAGTGATGGACAGATGGAAGGCAGTACTCATTACATAAAAGGCATTTTTTCAAGTAAGCTTTGATTGCATTATCAAAAACAACTCTAGTATGTATTCCTATTACAATCCTGATGTTATAACAAGAGAGCATATGCTGGGACTATTAGAACCTTTATAGTATTCGTACATTATGTTTACGAAAATGGTCTGCTTATGTATAAGTGTTACTCACCAATCTGTAAAAGAAACAATTAAGTACTTTAAACTATTATTTCTCTAATGGTTATATTTAGCTCCTTGTGTGTGGAACTAAGCTATTCTCTCCTGCACCATGAGGTTTCTCCAAAATAAAAATGTATGAGCCTAGAATAAAAAGCAATAGTACTTACATAAGATTAGGTTATGTATGCCTAATATACTACTGTTTTAATGTATTTAGAGGTTTCTTTTCCAAACTAAGCTGATAGCTATCAACAGAACAATCACCAAAAGGGGAAAAAATCTACCTATTATAAAAAGAAAGTAAAAATCTAATTAAAAGCAGTAGTAACCAAGTTACACAGCCCACACTAGAAAAATAAATGACTGCATATACTAATCTAATAAACAATATTTAAACAAAATCAATGGTTTATATAAATAAATGCTAGAATTGCAATGCAACCCCATACTATATTGTTAAATTGCATCTCACATTACCTCATATTTGCAGTATAAAAGTAAGAGATTGCCAAATGTTTCAGGAGGAAAGGGGTTTTGCTGCAACAAAAACTGAAGTTTTTCAAAGCCTTCGGTGGGCCTAGTGTCCATGTTCATCAGTGCCTGATTATGAAGAGTAACTGGGTCCAGTTCCTGAAAAGAAACAATCATTTCTTTATTACACACAAGGTTCTGGGGCAGATAAGCCTTCTTTCCAGACATAGGATAACAGTGTTTAGATTACAAAGCTGCTTTATTAACCAGAGCAAAATGAGAGCTTTACAATTAGGTCCTTTGAGTGAATATTACACAAAGTAATCCAAAGGTATACAGAATGTCACAAGATACAGCAAAAGTCTTATTTTCATTAATATAGTAAGTTAACTAGAGTTAAAAAGAGATGTTGGGTGTTAAAGGAGAAGCAGCACACAAAAAGGGGAATCACTCTGTTTGCTTCTCCTAACAGAGATTATAGCAGTGTAATATAAAGATATATAGGTACTATCTAAAAATACATTTAGAGCAGTGCTTCTCAACTCGTGTAACCTCGGGACCCATATTTGTCCTCGATCATTAAATCACGACCCAAGTCGCACTGCAATGGAACATACGGCATTGCGGGACAGTGTGTTCCAGTGCAGGTGATCGAACTATGGGTGGGAGGTGCATTTGGGGTGCCAATCAAATGAACGGCAATGCAACCTACCTCCCCCACCAGAACGCATGATAGGTGCGATTACATGGGACTGTGCGATTAACGCACTGTGCTGGTGTGAACAGGCCCTCAAAAACACTGACAGACACACACAACCACAGACATTATTTTTTTCCCTTTTTTTTGGAAGATCCATACAGTTTCCCTACCTTACGAAAACTGGAGTGGATCCTCAACCTGGGGTCCATTGTGAGCTGCTGTGCTGTGACAGTGGCTCTGTAGCGTGGCCGAGCGGGGGATCGTTAAAACTCTGTGCGTGGGCGAGCGGAGGATGGATAAGTATCATTGATATTTACCGATCCTCTGTGCAGCACAAACACCGGAGTGATCGTGTGATCACTCCGGTGTTTGTAAATAACTGGGGAAACATAGGGGGTTATTCACAAAGCTGCCGAAGGCAGCCGTGTGAATAACCAACCCGAAGTGAAGTGAGCCGAACGCCGTTCGGCTATTCACTTCAGGCTTGTACAGCTGATTTCAGCCGTACACCGACTGAAATCAGCCGTACAACGGCTTGCTGCGGCTGGGTTCGGGTCGGTCGAAGTGCAGAAGGAGTTTGACTCAGCTAATCCAACATCTGGATCGGCTTGACCATTTAATCATGTTTACCTTTGTGGCCAGTTATCTCATAAATATTTTTTATTACAGTTCTTTACACTACCATAGCGAGTCAAAGAAGAAATGTATGGGGAGATTTGAAATACAGGGCGAATACCCTGTATTCAATTAATATATGTTTTTTCTACTTTTTCTATATAGAAATCACATCACGATAACCAGAAACTGTAGAATCAATAAAATATGCATCTATGTAATGTACAACTTCTCTGAAATAACATAGATTCTGTTGACTTATGTTTTTTGCACACTATCAATTGCCCTGTTTGTGATGTGTCTGGTTTGGGGTCAATTAGGCTTCTTTTCTCTCCGTGCACTATATGGGCAACCATCCGGAGCATATATATCCCCAAGAGTACACAATCGGGCGCTGCCGACCTTATATATTGGCCGGCCGGTATCAGACCTCTGGGCATATAAATTATCTCTCTCCCAAATGTATACTCCCACCTATGGTGTTTGGCTGTTTATTCCATCATCTAATGATTTGGTGAATCAGTGTCTCGGTCAACTCCCCGAGACAGAGAGGTTCCTCCCTCTTTTCTATCAAGCATTCAGGCTAGCGGATTCCACTTCCATCCAAGTTCTCGGCCAGGGGCGTATCATGTGGGTGGAGTATGCCCAGACGGCGCGATGACATGTTTGACGTCATCGCGCCAGATACTGTTATAGCGCCCGCGTGAGCCACCGACATCAGTCTGCGGCCGGCAGGCAGCGGTGCTAGATGTGGGTGGCGTAGGGGTAATTGGAGGACTTAATTTTGGAAGACAAGCAGACAGAGACTCCTGCTCGGTTCACGTTTTTTCCGTTCTTTCTCTTCCTCAAATTGTTTGGCCAACAGCCTGATTGACTGAAACACCTCTTCCATGTAAGTGTACGTTGGTCGCCGTGCCTTATACATATACATCTTGTTATAATTGAAAGGAGTATTCCTCCACCTATGAGTGATGTTTTTCAATCTAACTAGACTGTGGCCTATTACTATTACCCCCTTTCTTCCTCTTCTAGGTTGGTTTTTCCTCTTACCCCTAAAACTCAATACTGGGATTTGGCCAACATTGTACCCCTCCCATTTCTAGGGGGGACTGCGCAGGGGCGCAGCTCGACTAGACCCGTCCAGACACATATACACATCAGAGCACACAAATTGGTAGGCAAAATTTAATTTGACTATGTACTATATTTTCACTCTAAGGAGAATTAAGAACGTTCACTATGCTTCTCATATTTTACAAATCACACAGATACCTCCTGTACCTGAAGAAGCGCCTGTGTGCGCGAAACGTCGTACCAGCTCCTCCATATATGAACCTCAAAAAACTTAATACAGCATCTAAGCATTTAATGAATTGTTATCCTTTTTATCCTTGACCTTTCTGTAATATCAGTATGTTTCAAAAAATTATGCACTCATTTTGTTATGTTACAATCATGTTGTAGGAAGGGTACATATGGAGAGAGCACACAGGGAGCTATCTTATTAGCTGATTTTAATTTGGATTGTATATCTAGCCTTCGCTTTTAATGAATGTAATTAAAATTAACCCTTTTATATGAATTTCTTTGTGGAGTAAGTTCCTTTGGTGCTTTCAAAACCCCACTTTCTGTCCTTGTTGATCTGGATCGGCTTAGCCGAACCTCTGGCAGGCTACTCGTTGCTGTTCGGCCTTTTCTCATAGGGTCCAAACAGCAGTGAGTGAGTAGCCGAATGCCGCCGAGCGCCCTTTGCCTCAGCTATTCTGCTCGGTACCTCTGTGGTACCGAGAAGAATAGAAAAAGTAGAAAAAAAAGGAGAAAATGATTGGGAAAAAGGGTTAAGCCATAAAAAAAGGTGTATAGGCATCTTTATTTGTAGTTGTTTATATTATTACGGAGAGGTGCATGTCATGAGGCTTATGAGAACAAGTCAGTGGCTTTACAATCATTATGATACTCATACCTCTTCGGATCGTGGAGGCATGTCTGTCAAAGCTTCCTGGGCTGCATCATCTAGAAAACAATTCAAAGAAAACATTTTATTTTAGGAAAATTTAAATACACAACAGGAAAACATGAAACAACTGTTCTCTAAGGAAGATATATCTGTACTGTCACTGACTACACTAAAAGTCACTTTATCATTCATGGCTTACATGAATACGGTATGTACTAAGCAATTAATTTGCCATAAGGCTTGGTTCACACTGAGTGTATTGTCGCAGCGGATTCAGCCTGACCGAAAGCTTCACCGAAAAAATCCCATTCATTCATATGGCCTCTGTGCACACCTAAGCATTTTGTTGCAATAAGCAAAACGCCTGACGTTTTTACGCATTTAACCGCTGACGCTTAGGTGTGACGCTGACGCCTAAGTCTACTCAGGCATTGGCAAACATTCCTATGTTAAACTGTCAATGATTCCATATTACAACACAAAACAAAGCGTTTTTTAATCATGTTTTATGCCTGCAAGTTCTAAATGTGTAAAGGCCATAACCAGCAAACTGAAAGCAATTTTGTTATAGTAAAGACGTAGCTTCACTTTCAAATAGTATCTCATCTGACCCGTAAGTAAGTACTGTGCACAAGTGACAGCTACAAATGGGAAAGAGTGATTCAAGCAGCAATTTTGCTCAGGGCTTCCTTGAAGTTCACAAAACTTATCACAAGCATTAAAATCTGAAAAATATAGTAAAGTGAGGAATCAAGGAAAGGTAAAAAAGATACTTAAATGAATGTACATAGAAAAAAAGGAAAATTGCCCCAGGGATAAAATATAAACAAAAACAATCTTGGGCAATAAGCGTAACCACGGCATCACTAATCCCAAAAAACAGCAATCAGGCAACTATATTTGTCTTCCTTTGGCATAATATAACTTGCAATGCCAAGTGTAATAGTTTCTTTGTGCTGAAAGAGTGACAACTACAGATACTACATCCCCTCAGTCTACAAGCTCAAGGCCACTTCAGTGACCATACCCTTATAGGAAAATGGTCCCCAGAGTCTGTTGATTCATGAATAGCTATGACCAGCAGATTGCAAGCCACGGATCGCAGCACTTCATAAAAAACTGTGACGGCCACAACCCCCCTACTATCGCTGCCTCACAGTATGCCCTCTGTGTGCCTTCCCGTCTCTCTGCTGCTTGTTGTCCACCCTTGTGTGTACTCCTGCAGTGCTGCTCTCCCCCCACCCCTTGTGTGCCCTCCTGCTTGCAATAAGATCAGCTTTCTGGTTTCATGACAATTTTTTTGCTCGCTTTTCTGTTTAGGATGGAAAGCAGGGAGGTCGAAACATGCCTCTCATATTTACTGATCTCTTCAATTTGTGAATGAACACGGAAGAGCACAGTACTGGGCACTTTTGTGTTCCTTCATAAACTAAAGGAGAACCATAAACAGCCATGTTTACTAATCTCCTTCAGCTTTCACTTCCATTGTCAGTAGTAAGTGACAGGCAGCAAGGGACAGTGAGATTAAGGACTCTGTGTCCTCAATCTCTTCCACCGCCCTAAGAAGAAACATCAGGGGTCTGTCTAGATCCCTGATATTTCTTCTAAGGGGACTTGTCACAATTAGTGTACATACTAGGCCAAGTGGCTTACCATCCCCTGGTGACATTACTTAAGTAAAAAAAAATAATGAAACGTAGCATTACAAAGAAACCCCCCACATACAAACATAACATACAGTTTTACAATTTTCACCACTTCACAAAAAAGGAACAATTTAAAATTTACAAATATCTGTTATTTATTAACTGAATAAAGTTTTATGCTTTAGCTTTAGTAGGGATTTTGTAAGTTATGTTGTATCTGTGCCGTCCACAGCCTTATCTGTGCCGTCCACATGGCTGACAGCTCTAGCTACTGCACAGACAATTTTGCTGACAACAAGATTTGCAGGTGGCAGGCAAAGCAGTCTCTCAGCACATGCAGTGTCAGTGGTATAACCACAATTTTTTGGGAGAACGGCTAATAGTGTCTGAGGCTTGTTATTTTGTGCATTCATTTTCCTTCAATTTTATGTCGGTCAAATTGGCATTTGACCGACACAAAATGTATCAATATGATATTGGGCTTACTATTTTTCAACTGGTATTCAATGGCAGCTTTGAGGTTGAAGGCTTCAATTAACGCAGTTTCATGCAGCACCAGGGTGTTTCCCACGCTGCGAACATCAATGCCTTCAGTTGTCATGCCAACCCCGAGCTCTGGAGGGAGATACAAAGAACTAAATTTCTACATGCACAAAAGAAAAATAATAAATGAATGAGACAACAATGTAAGACCAAACCTTCCATTGGACCCTTAGCACCTTTAAATAATGTGTGGATAACGCTTGTTTGAACATTCTGATTAATAAATAAGCATTCTCACTGTATACAGAAGCCTGAAGTAATTCCACTCCAGGCAGAATACAAATTGTGACTTGCATTTCAGCTGCAGCAGAAGCATGCCCCTCTACCATCTTATAACACCATGTTTGAAGCTATATGGGAAAGCACAAACAATGCATTGTGAGTAGAGCTCACCCAAAGTCTGCACACTGTGAGCCCAGCACATTCAAGCCCCCCCCCCCCCTCCCCCCAAGGCAGTGATTATAAAAAGTCACTGGTATGTATTAGATCCAGAACATACCTAGGTAGCCTGTGTATAGGGAAGCTCTAAACAAGATGATGAGTCTGACTGATGCATGCATCAAAGTGAGTACTCTCCCTCTGATCTCCCTCTGACCGGACCAAATACTCGTTATCGGTACCAATACTAGTATCGGTATCGGTGCATTTCCAGTATTTATATAGTGCCATCAATTTACACAGCGCTTTACATACTGCACATTTACGTCAGTCCCTGCCTTCAAGGACCTTACAATCTAAAGTCCCCATCTCACATACATAGACCCCTATGTTTTTCTTACAACCATGACAAAATTACTTTGTGTGGAACTCCCCAAATAGTTTCTCAAAAAGTCTACATAAAATTTGAATTAAAGGAGAACTATGAGGTGAGTGCTTTTCACTCACCTCATAGTTCTAGCCGACCTGTGACAATGAGACTGTCACAGGTCGGCTCAGTAGATCAGGAGGTAAGCGATCACATACCGAGTTAGCTCACCTCTCGATCCTGTCACGGCTCTCTGCCGTGACAGGGGAGGGGCTGGATTCCCCTCTCCGATCCGCCAGCGCTGACTGGCGGAACGGACGGGGGAGGGGGCGGGTGCAGCTGGCTCTGCCTCTAGATAGGCAGAGCCAGCTGTCACTCACGCAGCTGGGCGGATCCCGGCACAATTGTCGGGATCTGCTTCAGCTGCGGCGCCTCAGTATATCGCGAGCTGTATATCGCGGTATACTGAGCCTAGGGTGACGGGAGGATGCTAGTTTGTGTCCTCCCGTTACCCTAAGGAGAACTATGGGGAAAAGCCCTGACCCCATAGTTCTCCTTTAAATCCTTTCCACTATTGTGATATACTTGTCAAAAGTACAGAAGGAATACAGTTTTCCTGTTATTACACTAGGCCTGATCACATTACCATATGTTAGTACATGCTATTGGACAATGCATGGCCGCCAGGAGGTGCATTGGGGTGGCATTCATATTAATAGCTCCCCAATGCATCTCCCGGTGGCTGTGCACAGAGCAGCGCAACACCACAATACCATGCGTTGCAACACACTGGGATAAATGTAATACATCTGCCACTTTTTCAAGCTGCAACACACGGCCATTGGGAGGTGCATTGGGCAACACAACGTACCCAGGGCACAGAACTACACATGAACTCGATTAGCGCAATGCTTCGGTGTGATTGGGCCCTTAGGAATAATTTGATTTATTATATGGAAAAAGGAGACAGACACTCCCACCTGAGGAATGGATTGCTGCCTCAGTAACTACAGAACACAAGCATGTAATAAGCTGCAAGGCCGTTTGGTAAAATGTGTGCAATTTGTAAAAGTTACCTGGAGAAAAGTATTATTTTTTTACACTAAATTGAAGATTCATTTTCCTATTAACAAAAATTCTGGAACAAATATAACTTTCAATTTTACACATGTCACAGTCATTTACCTGGATGCTCCCTGATGCCATGTTCTATTATATCTGCAATGTGCTTTAAAGCCGGTGCATACTGTTTCATGCTATAGTAACACAAGGCAATGTTGTAAGATAAGTCTGTAAAAAACAAAACAAAATATAGTGACCATTCTACAGTTACTTCACAATGCTCATGTTTTCAAATGAACTGCTGCAAAATCTCAAAAACAGGAATATTAAAAAAATATCATCAGATCCTAACAGAAATCTAGTGCTGTCCTGTGGTCTGTAGAGTCTGCAGTGTGATCTCAAACAAGGTTATCAGGAAGTGTGTTCGGGACCACCCCCCCAAGATGAAAAGAGGAGGGGGGGTGTTTTGTAGTCCTAACATACTTCTTGTCCCAGGGTGACAACGCTGATCCTCTATAGATACGGCACAATAAACCAGCGTAGTTACCTTTGGACCGGAAGTGTGTTACTAGCAGGATCATCAGGTGAAAATAAAGGGAAAAAAAGGCCGGAAAAAATAAAACTAAGAAATGGAACGCTGAATTATATTATATTTTTGTTTTTCAATTTGGATACACTTTAAATGCATACAGATGGCTTGCCGCGGTCTCACAACAGCTGGTGAACTTGCAGAGAACACATTTACATGCAGTTTTACTGTACGAATAAGCTATCTGTTTACCATGTTTTGACCACTGACTTGTGTAAATAAATGAAAGAACATCTATGCGTGACAAAGCAATGATAAGCCGAAATATACACTGCTCCATAAAATGTCCATGCTTCAAAAAATGTTCAAGAAGAACTTCACGCGGCTTTTTATTTTTTTCGTACGTTATTTTTCTTTCCCAGTCTTCTGACAGCGGCATTTTAACTAAGGGCAGATTGCTACACTATATTACCAAAAGTATAGGGACAACCCTCCAAATCATTGGATTCAGGTATTTTCCGTGACATTTCCTTGCTACTAAATATTCCACGGTCAACTGTCAGTGGTATTATAACAAAGTGGAAACAACTGGGAACAACAGCAACTCAGCCACAAAGTGGTAGGCCACGTAAAATGACAGAGCGGGGTCAGCTCATGCTGAAGCGCACAGTGCGCAGGAGTTGCCCACTATCTGCAGAGGCAATAGCTACAGACCTTTACATCATTTGTGCCAAAGGGGACCAGGAAGTGGAAAAAAAAAAGAAACTGTGAGTAAAATACAAATATGCTAATGAATATAAGACGATTTCATATTAGCATGCAGAGCTGTATGCGGATGTGATTTTTAGTCAAAGGGGGTAAAGATCTACTTTCAGCAAATGAAACCCATAAGAGAAATACACACATCCTAACAATGTAAACAATTATGTATAAAAGGTGTGCCATTATAGCAACCAATCTGCTTACACTTTACTGAAATCATAAAGCTAATAGTGGAGTCCATCAAAATGTATTTGCGATACACATCACGCGCCCTTTAAATGTTGTATTTGCTGGTAAAAGGAAACATGTTCTGACTACATGACAAAGCAAATCAACCTATTTTGTATTTACTTTTATTATACCTTGTTTATACCCCACAACTTGCATGGCAGTGAGGAATTTTTTGCAAGCCTCTTCATATTGTCCTTCTTTGTAGAGCAGGCAGCCCAAATTTATCTCGCTATCTGGATCATCAGAAGGCATCTGTTCTACTAAGCTCTGAAAGGAACCACAGACTTAATTCAGGCTTGGTAGAAAAAGAAATCAGAACTGTCTAATGTAAATGTATCCTAAAAAACAAAAACACTTTGGGGTGTATTTATAAAAAAAATCTGCAGAGCCATTTGTCCTGGGAAATTCTGTGTATGGTCCCATTTAAACATTAAGATCTTAAAATGGTTGTGTTGCCTCTAAATCTGGCACTTCATGTTGTCGCACCCCTATTCCAGATGTATTCGGAATACAATAAAATAGTTTTACAATCATGTGCCCACAGGCTGGTCTACAAGCTTATAAAGTAATGTTTCCCCTGCATTAGGCTATGTTATAGTAAAGGGACTGTTCATTCTAAAGTGAGATCTCAGTTCATCCAGAGTCAGGCGGTAAGTCATCCATCTCCTGGGGGTTCAAGTTCTTAGCTCTTTCTGCCCCCTCTGGAGTTTTGGGTGTTTCTGCTTTATGTATATAAAAATGTAAAAAAAAAAAAAGGTTACCTTAGCTCCTGACCGGTCCTCTTCCCCATATTTAATGCAAGCTTGTAATTTCAACACCTAAGACGAAAAAGAAAAACCATCAGTCAGTATCTCTTCAGGAAAGCCAATCCCACCTCCTCCAAAAAACTGTACTTATACTTTCTCTACATCAGCTCTTCTCTCATAGTTGTTACCTTTTGTATTACCCGCCGCTCAATTTTAGATTGTAAGCTTTCACGAGCAGGGCCCTCCTAACCCTTTCGTATTGAATTGTATTGTAACTGTGCTGTATCCCTTTATTTTTGTAAAGCGATACGCAAACTGTTGGCGCTCTATAAAACCTGTATAATAATATTGCTCATTTTTTATACGCCAACAGTACTAGCATGGAAAGCCATTCAGGACTTTAAACACCTAGCAACAAAAGAGCTGCAGGACACTATACTAACCTTATGGACTTTACACTTGGCATTCTTAAAACAAGTCAATTCTTTGTCACATACCTACAAAATTCTCACATGCACATAAAAAAAACCACATAGCAATAATTCACTTTACTAACTACAAATATTTAATATCTGCCTATTGCATATCATCCCCTTTTATTCTTCTTGCCACTGACCTAATAGGAAAGAAGTTGTGATACATGCATCATCCTTACCTTACTTTGGTAGGCAGGGTTATCCAACAGAAATGTGGCTTTCATTGCCTCTGGGTACATGCATGCCTTGTACAAGGACTGAGCATAATACAATTTATATTCATCCACTTCAGGGTTGATCTGCATGAGCTGCTCATAGCAGTCAGCAGCATTTACAAAGTCTTGCATCTGAAAATAGCAGTAACCCAAGAGAGACAGGCCAGCCCTGGACTAGATAAGAGAAACAAAGAATAGTAAACATTTCGGACATAATTGTATTACATTGCGAATCCAAGGTAGATAACAAAGCACAACAGGGCCTATGTACGAATCTGGATATCAAGTAATTTAAAGATAACCTGTCATTTGCTCATTCAAGGCGAAGTACAAGTTTAATGGATAGCCCACCACTTCTACTGCTGATAGACTTTTAAATTTTTAGCCCATTCTGTTGCTGAAATGCTCCTGTGGTTTGGATCACTGTCTTGGGTGATCCAAGGACAACACAATATTATTTCTGCGTTCTCCTGTAAAATGTACTGACATTTGAGTTGTTAATTTTCCCTACAAAACCAAGATCAAAACTCAGGCTCCTTAAGTTCAGCTTATATCTCATCCATCCACATGGCATGGGCTACATCTAGGTGCATTTTTTTGGGCAACCTTGAGACCGGCAACAATGTTCAGTTAATTATTATAAAAACAATCTGCTTTCCTAAATGCACAGAACATAACTAGATATTAACATTTTATAAGCAAAGAAAACACCAGAAACTGTTGATCTAGGGAATATCTGATTGCCATAATGGATCAGGAAGCATTTTTCTCCTGCTGGAACACAGGATTCTGTTTATGGAGGTTTTTCTATTCTATTTTTTGCTGTATAGGTTTAACTTGATGGACTTGTACCTTTTTAAAAAAAATCTGATTAAGTATGTAACTACATTTTTTTTTGGACAGGGATGTTGTGACCTTTCAAGAATCAATTATTAATCTGTATGTGTGAAGGTTCTCATTCATCCCGGTCATGGTATATCTGTAGAAAATAAGTCAAATGTGCCATACGATCAAATGTGCCATACGTGTACAGTATGCTGGTGTATGCTGCTGCTGTGCCAGCGTATGGCACAGCATAGAAGAGCCAAACCCCCCTGGTCAGGATTCAGCAGTGTACCTACATCTAAAGGAAAAATGTCACTCCTTTGAAGACAGTCAAGTACGCATCCTAGACAGGGAGGCGGACTGGTTTAAAAGAGGTGTGAAAGACCATTTATGTAACAATGGAGAAGCCAAGCTTGAATAGAGGTGGGGGGGGGGAGACATATATTGTCTGCCACATACAATGTTGTTTTAACACCTCTCTCTGGGCAGGTTGATAACATAGTTAATTATAATAATAACAGGTCCTAGACTCCAATTATGCAAATGCAATCAACGCCTGGTTGTGACTAACAAATTATGTGGATTGGAGTGACATTCACCATATGTATACCCAGATCATTTTTGTACAAGTCATTCTGAATTGAGAATTGGATGGATGTCCAGTGAAACGTCTTCAAGAAAAATACAGCAAGTCCAGTTGCCTTGACTTATTTTCTACAGATAATTATTAATCTGGTTTTCTCTTATAGTGGTCACTGGGACAGAGGCTTTGACAAGTTCAGGAGATTTCTGAAAATCCTTGCTGTTACCCAAGGGTTCTCCTACATCATCACATACTATGCTCTTGCTTTTTACAGGACAGCGACTACTAGGGAAAGTAGCAACAGCATAATATTTCCTCCTCTTGAACACACAGCCTTTAGGAAATGCTCTTTGCAGCATTATCCCTCTTTAAAGTTCTTCAAAGGTTTCATGAAATGTCTTTAGAACAGGACATGGTTCATAGTAACAAACGTTTCATGAGAGGAGTAGACTCTTGCAGTAACCAAACTTGCTGCAAACTGCTGCTTATCATCAAAGTCCACTGAATGATTGCAACACCAGATGGCAGTTACTATGGTTTCCATTATCATAGAGATTCAAATAAATGTTTATACTGGTTGCTATGGGCAACTGTTCCAGATTCTGTCTGCTACCGTTTTTATAAATTCCACCCAATTAATTCACAAACTTCTTCTTGTACCTGTATTGCAATTAGGGATGCACCGATACCGACAATAGTATCGGTATCAGTGCCTATACCGAGTATTTGGGCAAGTACTCGCCCAAATGCTCCGATAATTACCCCTGATACCGGAACTTACGGTGAGAGGGAGATCTCCTCTGACCGGCAGTGACATGAGAGAACATGGAGCCAGCTTCTCGGCCAAACAGGAAGCCAGGTGGCGAGTAATGATCAGCCTCCTAGCTTCCTGGTTGGCCATGAAGCCAGCTTCCCGGCTAATCAGCATGGAGCTGGCATTACCAGGCAATCAGGAAGCTAGACGGTGGGTAATGACATGCCGCCCGGCTTCCTAATTGCTCGGGAAGCCAGCTTCATGCTAGCGGACGTACCGGTATTGGTATTCGGTATCGGCGAGTACCGAAAGACAAATACTGAAAAAACGGTATCAGTGCATCCCTAATTCCAATTTCAGCATGTTACTTGATATCATACATTATGAAAACAAAAAAGAAACTCTTCATGATGGGAGAAATGTGTGAACAATCACTTTTACTGACAATAGGTTGAACGGCAGTGGTGGTATTTTTGTACCAAGGGAAAGACTAAGCAGGTAACTGTTGAGATCTAGTAGCAACCACTACTATGTAAAGTATCTATATGCATTCCAGCACTAACACTGAGGCATACATTGTCAAACATTCAGTGGCGTTTTAGGTGCTTGCCTGAGCAGTAAAGTTGCGGCCGAAATCCTCTTAAGTGTGAAAGAGCCAAAATAATCTAGACACAGCTACAGTACATATAAGAAGGGATCCAGTGTAGTGAAAGAGTGGGTTGTAGACCTGGTAAATTCATTCATCTTCCCCAATGTGCTGTTATTGTTATTGAACGATTCATCCTGTGTTTTTTTTTAAACTGAATTTTAAAAAGATGACTATAAAACATACCCGATACTGTTTCTGCAGTTCAATGCTAAGAATATGGACTGCTTCTGTATATCTTCCTTCTTTAATCTAAACAAAAAAAGATATTATAGAGATTAAAACACAGTTGCTGTATTCCAGTTATAGACAACACCCATAATATTTCACCTTACATTGGGTTAAACCAGTGGTTCTCAACCTCTGTAACCTCAGGACCCACTATTGTTCTTTGTCATTGAGTCATGACCCAAGTCGCACAGCACTGGCACGGCATTGCAGTACCGCTCGATCTGGTGCTGGCGATTGAACTGTGGGTGGGAGGTGCATTTGGGGTGCCATTCAAACGAATGGCAATGCAGCACACCTCCCACAGCAGAATTCTTGGTAGGTGCGATTTTGTGCGGTACAGTTTGTTGATAACCGATTACCGCACTGTACTAGTGTGAACAGGCCCTCAAAAACACTGACAGACATTCTCTCACACATACAGCACCTCTACAGGACACGTGAAGGAGCTGCAAGCAAAGCACGTATGAATGGAGCTCCCTTAAGGCCATAACCCCATTCCACCCCACCTCAAGCTGACACTCGGCACCGAGCAGCATGTTTTGAATGGCTGCTTGGTGTGAGAACTGACAGTTCTGCGCTAGGGGGAGGCTATGGAGCCTTTTACCTAGAAAAGTGGAAGGCATGCAGTGACCCACTGAAAACGGGGTCGTGACCCACTTTTGGGTCACAACCCACCAGTTGAGAACCAAGGGGTTAAACTATATATTTATATTGTAACCCGATAACATATACTCAACTTGATACATAAAATATTAATTCTGGTTGGCTGTGATCCATTAGTGTGCTTTGCCCTGTATGTAACAAGAGAGTAGTTATATACATTTCCTATGAAAGTGGAGAAATATGTAGGCTGCCATTACTAAGTTCCATCTGACAATGCATTGCTGTCTATAATTCCAATACCACCCGAGACAATGACTCCCAAAACTCATATTTGTCCCGGCCACAGATTCAGAAAGCACTGCAGCCAAAGGATCAGTACAAGAGCCACATAACTAGCACTTTCAGAATGAGCAGACAACAAATTTGTCTCAGGTCTCCTACAGTACAGGTGACTCTGTTCGCTGGTGACTCAGCTCAATATACAGTCTAAAGAAGTTTGCGAGTAGGCAGATAAGAAGCTTTTCTTGCAGAAGAGACCTAGTGCGTCTCTTCTGCAATAAAAAAAACTGCCTGTTCACATTTTTTTATTTAGATAAAGTTTTGGTTTAAAACAGTTTCAATAAGAAACCAAAAAACTGCCACATTAACCAAGGTTTTTTAAAGTAACACATTTTATTGTTACTCCAAAATCCATCCAACACTTCAGTGTGTGTCCAATGGCTGGCTACTGAGTGATGGTGTCTTCTGCTGGCCCCTACATTACATCTATGATCTGTGGTGATGTAGCAGTCAAGGTGAGGAAGCACAGAATGCAGAGGAGGATCGGGAGTTTGTCACTTCCATAAGTCTCAGATACAGAAAAATCTTCAGGCTGTGGTAGTTCTTCATGAGGATGACGTTCCATGCTCTTCATGAGGACAGATGTCGGTGCTCTTCATGAGGACAGATTTCGGTGCTCTTCATGAGGAAAGATTTCGGTGCTCTTCATGAGGACAAATTTCGGTGCTCTTCAGGAGGACAAAGTTCCGTGCTCTTATGAAGGACAAAGTTCTGTGCTCTTATGAAGGACAAAGTGCTGTGCTCTTATGAAGGACAAAGTTATGTGCTCTTATGAAGGACAAAGTTCTGTGCTCTTCAGGAGGAGAAAGTTCAGTTTTCTTCCGGAGGATAAAGTTCCGTGTTCTTCCGGAGGATAAAGTTCCATGTTCTTCAGGAGGATAAAGTTCCGTGCTCTTCAGGAGGATAAAGTTCCGTGCTCTTCAGGAGGATAAAGTTCCGTGCTCTTCAGGAGGATAAAGTTCCGTGCTCTTCAGGAGGATAAAGTTCTATGCTCTACATGAGGACAAAGTTCAGTGCTCTGCAGGAGGACAAAGTTCCGTGCTCTTCAGGAGGATAAAGTTCCGTGCTCTTCAGGAAGATAAAGTTCTGTGCTCTTCAGAAGGATAAAATTCCATGCTCTTCAGGAGGATAAAGTTCTATCCTCTACAGGAGGACAAAGTTCTGTGCTCTGCAGGAGGATAAAGTTCCATGCTCTTCAGGAGGATAAAGTTCTATGCTCTACAGGAGGACAAAGTTCCGTGTTCTGCAGGAGGATAAAGTTCTATGCTCTACAGGAGGACAAAGTTCCGTGTTCTGCAGGAGGATAAAGTTCTATGCTCTACAGGAGGACAAAGTTCCGTGCTCTGCAGGTGGATAAAGTTCCATGCTCTTCAGGAGGATAAAGTTCCGTGCTCTTCAGGAGGATAAAATTCCGTGCTCTTCAGGAGGATAAAGTCCTATGCTCTACAAGAGGACAAAGTTCCGTGCTCTACAGGAGGATAAAGTTCCGTGCTCTGCAGGAGGATAAAGTTTCATGCTCTGCAGCAGGATAACGTTTCGTGCTCTGCAGGAGGATAACGTTCTGTGCTCCGCAGGAGGATAACATTCTGTGCTCTTCAGGAAGATAAAGTTGCGTGCTCTTCAGGAAGATAAAGTTGCATGCTCTTCAGGAGAATAAAGTTCCGTGCTCTTCAGGAGAATAAAGTTCCGTGCTCTTCAGTAGGATACAGTTGCGTGCTCTGCAGGAGGATAAAGTGTCATGCTCTTCAGGAGGATAACGTTCCATGCTCTTCAGGACGACAAAGTGCCGTGCTCTGCAGGAGGACAAAGTGCCGTGCTCTGGAGGAGGATAAAGTTCCGTGCTCTTCAGGAAGATAACATTGTGTGCTCTTCAGGAAGATAAAGTTGGATGCTCTTCAGGAGAATGAAGTTCTGTGCTCTCCAGGAGGATACAGTTGCGTGCTCTGCAGGAGGACAAAGTGTCATGCTCTTCAGGAGGATAAAGTTCCATGCTCTTCAGGAGGACAAAGTGCCGTGCTCTTCAGGAGGAGAAAGTTCCTTGCTCTGCAGGAGGATAAAGGACTGTGCTCTGCAGGAGGATAAAGGTCTGTGCTCTGCAGGAAGACAAAGTTCCCTACTCTGAAGGAGGACAAAATTTGGTGCTCTTAATGAGGAAGACATTTAGTGTTCTTCAGGAGAATGAAGACCGTGGCTGTTCATGAACATAACGTTCAATGTTCTTCAGGAGGGCAAAGTTCGGTGCCACAGGCAGCAAGGACAGGTTGGAACCAAGGAAGGAACCGCATCACTTTAAATCTTTACAAATATTTTTTGTCTTAGGGGGAGGTTTAAAACCTCTTCCAGGCTTTTTACATTTTTTATTTATTCAGATCTGGACATATAAAAATGTGACGTGTTCAGTTTAAAGTCAGGTTGGATTAAGCACATGAATAGAATGGCAAACAGCTTTGCACGCACAGTTGAACATTAGGAATCTTGACATATGAAAGCAGGGATGAATATGTTATATATGAGACTGGTGTAGGAGGATTCCATGTTTCTAAATCAAATATATACTTTGGATTTTTTGTTTCATTTTCCAACTTGTGCAGTAGTAGAGAAATTAAAGAATGTGACTTGGGAAGACAAAGGGGAAGGCTAGAGAGGAAAAGGGTAGGAGAGGAGATAGGAGAACGAGGGAAGCATAGGGGACCAAAAGATAGGTTCCTATCGTGTTTACACGAAAATAAGACACTGTCTTATATATTTTTTGGCTCAAAAAAACACACTAGGTCTTATTTTCGGGGGAGGTCTTATTTTTTTAAAATGTATACCAATCCAAAGTTAATGCAAATCCAAATTAAATAATCCAAAATGGCACAGTTAAGAATAGGGTGATCAGGGCAATCAGAGGTGCCGTACCTTTCCAAGAGCAATTTGGTAACCAGAATGAGCGAAGCACACTTTTACTATGGATTCCTCACAGGCGGAGTGCATTTGGTATCACTCCGCCTGTGACAGGAGCCGGCGCTATAGAGGAAGCATCGGCTTATGCGGCTCTGCTCCCTCTGCTGCCTTGCTTCCCCTAGCGCTGGCTTTGTTGGCACCGCTGATTCTCTCCCGACTCTTCAAGTTCCCCTTATGCCACCACCGGCCCTGGGAAAGGTCACAACTAGGTCTTATTTTCGGGGTAGGTCTTATATTTTAGCAATTCCCAAAAATGGTACTAGGTCTTAATTTCGGGGTAGGTCTTATTTTCCGGGAAACAGGGTAGTGCAGTCTGTCACCTCTTTGGGTAGTTTGTTTTCCTGATTCCCAACATTTTAGGCTGACCAAGTCCAGTATGCAGCAGCAGAGGGCACTTGTTCCAATAACAAATGTCAGATGTGCATTTCCTTTTATTTTGGGTTTTCCATTTCATGTTGTATCTCTGGGTACAGAAAGTGCAGGGAAATCTCTATGATTGGGACACAGCAAAAAAAACATTCCCACGCTATGCAAAAAAACGGGTGGACTTACACTTTAACAGTACCACACTCCCCCTCCAAAACTGCAATACAAATACTTAACCCCATGCAATACCTAGGTAGAGATGTCATATTAGGTGTGTGATGATAGCCTGCTCACAATCGAGGCCATGCCTCACCATTTTATAGATGGTTGCAGTGTACTCCCCGTCTTTGATCTGCAAAGCTGTCATTTTGATCGTTATTCCAAACACCCCGAGATAATATTTCACAAGGATGCGTCGGTGTTCTCGCTCGCATACGGTTACCAAGGCAGCTCACAAAGCTCCATAGCAACCAACCGGAAGCGAACATTCCAGCCACGTCCCTTCCAAGCAAGAGACGTCCGCTTTTTTTTTTTTAAACACGATAAACTTTATCGTTCGAAAGCAATGCTGACAGTAACTTGCCAGCAGTGTTGATGAGTCTCCCCTCTCCGTGGCAACCAGACAGTAAGTTGTTATTTACTTTTTCCCGGGGCGATAGAGTGAAGTAATAATGACAAAGATGCGGAAACACCTTACTATAGAAGATAACGGGTCATGTAACTCCCCAAAGGTCTTAAGTTTTGCTAACTACATTAGTAAATTAATTTTCTGTAGCTGCCATTTGTTCTGATTTGCTGACATAATGCTTAGTTTTATAGATTTGTTGTATATCAATCTGAATTGTTCATCTTATTGTCATATTTTTGCTTTTTTATTAGGGTTCATTCACACCAGCTGCGATCACTGGTGTTTTTCCCTACTGGATCGACTCCAGCCACCGCAAGGGCACATAAAAAAACAATTGTTTTCTATGGGTCTCATTAATACCACAACACTGGCGTGATGTGCGGTGCGGAAAAGTCCAGCACAGTGCACTGGATGTCATTGGAGGTGACTGTACTGCAACACACCACGCTGCTCTGTGCAGACCTGAATGGAGTGTACGCTTTGTACACTGTCAATAAAGCTGAAAAATATTTTTTTTCACCTTTATTGGCAGTGTACAAAGTGGATGGTGCTGCAGGAGAATGCAGCATGTCTGTATATTTCCACACCGCACATCACGCCAGCGTTGTAGTGTGACTGAGGCCCATAGAAGCATTATCAGAGCTCTGATGATGTGACACCTGTGAAGTCAATAAACATTGACGTTTCTACATGCTGGAGTGCTTGTGACCTTTTTTTCTTTTCTTGAGGCCCATAGAAAACATTGTTTTTTGTGTGCCCTTGTGCTGGCTGGAGTTGGTCCAGTTGAGAAAAACACCTGTCATTGGCGTGAAGGAACACTAACATAAAAAAAGGGTTAAAAAGTCAGGTTTATATAAAACTTTTACACATAGAGGATTTATGCTGAGAAGAGTAGACAGTGCCCTACGTTTTAATGCAACATACCGCTGCCACCCAGCAGACCCAGCCGCGCACTAATATGGACTGTTTTAGCATGAGGCTCGTTAGCATTAGTGATGGGCCCAGGCGTGTTTGCAGCTCCACGTGTCGAGCCCACCAGGAAGCTGACAGCGCGCAGCGCCAATCACAGGCACTGAGACATATACCGATCTCTGCAGCTGCGGACCGGGAACATGTCTCAGTACCTGTGATTGGCGCTGTCAGCTTCCTGGCGGGCTCGGCACGTGCCCAGCACTAGTTTGCATCAGCTCTAAAATTATTGGAAAGAAGATCCTCAGCACTCACAAGGTTCGAAGTGTAAATTTCCGTCCTTTATTGAACATGTGTCATGCATAATGTTTCGGGGCAGCGCAGAGTCTCTTCAGCATGGTGATGTGATGAAATGATGGCTTTAATGACGCATGTATCCAGTACTTTGAGATTACATGTCACCATCCGTGTCCATCACTGTGAGCACCACTATTGTGCGAGGTTATAACGCCATATGCAGTGCAGGTTATCTACACCTTTAAAATTATGACTCCAGCTTAAACTTCCTTCTTTTATTTTTAGTTTTGGATAGAGTGGGGAAGGGCTAGACCCTCTGTCAGGCTTTCATTGTTCTGTGTTCCCAATAGACAGCTCTAACATCACTATTTATCCTGGGAACCACTGCCATCAGAGTAGAGAGTTAAGGGAAATCCACAATGTTGCCACTAGTAGCAGAGTAGAGGCAACATCTTCTTTGGTGACAACTGTCAGAGGCGGGCTTTCCCCTTATTTTGCAGGCATTTTCAAGTACTTTCTGTTGTGCATGTGGGGACTGGAAGTGCAGGGAAATCTCCTTGATGGGGACATACATTCTAATCCTTCCCTACTAAAAAAATGTGGCTGGAGTTTTGCTTTATTTACAGCCTCCCTTCCTCTTTTTCCAACATAGTTGCCAAGCGTCCCCAAACGTGCAGGGCAGTCCTGGGCTTTTGGACACTTTAGTGCATGTTAGTGGCATCAGGGTGGCAGAGGCTGAAATGCTCTCTGAATTTCTACACCTGGCACTGAAAAAGCACAAGTACTTTTAGGTGGAGTGATCTCCGCCCGACAGTAGAATTATAGCTCCAGCCTGATTTCATGGGTAGGAAGATAGCAGTGCAAGAGTATGTGATCAAGTAGGTAACCATTAGCCACTAATGCAGGAGGGTTAAATATCATTGTCCCTTGCCACTAATGCCGGGAGGGCTGAGTATCACACCCACTGATGGAGGGAGGTTAAATATCACTGCCACTGCCCACTAATGAAGGAGCGTTAAATATTACTACCACTGGCCACCAATCAGGGGATGTTAAATATCACTACCACTGACCACCAGTGAGGGGAGGTTAACTATCACTACCACTGACCACCAGTGAGGGGAGGTTAAATATCACTACCACTGACCACCAGTGAGGGGAGGTTAAATATCACTACCACTGACCACCAGTGAGGGGAGGTTAAATATCACTACCACTTACCACCAGTGAGGGGAGGTTAAATATCACTAACACTGACCACCAAGGTAGGAGGGTTAAATATTACTACCACTCACCACCAATGGATGGGGATAAAACATCACTGGCCCTGACTGCCAATGTAGACAGGTTCAATATTACTGCTACTGACCACCAATGCAGGGGGTTTAAATATCATTGCCACTGACAATCAATGAAGGATGGTTAAATATTACTACCACTAGCCACCAATGAAGGAATGTTAAATATTACTACCACTGGCCACCATTGAAGGAGGGTTAATTATTACAACCACTGGCCACCAATGAAGGAGGGTTAAATATTACTACCACTAGCCACCAATGAAGGAGGGTTAATTATTACAACCACTGGCCACCCATGAAGGAGGGTTAAATATTACTACCACTAGCCACCAATGAAGGAGGGTTAAATATTACTACCACTAGCCACGCATGAAGGAGGGTTAAATAGTACTACCACTGGCCACCAATAAAGGAGGGTTAAATAGTACTACCACTGGCCACCAATGAAGGAGGATTAAATATTACTACCACTGGCCACCAATAAAGGAGAGTTAAAAATTACTACCACTGGCCACCAATAATGGAGGGTTAAATATTACTACCACCGGCCACCAATAATAGAGGGTTCAATATTACTACCACTGGCCACCAATGAAGGAGGCTTAAATATTACTACCACTGGCCACCCATGAAGGAGGGTTAAATATTACTACCACCGGCCACCCATGAAGGAGGGTTAAATATTACTACCACTGGCCACCAATGAAGGAGGGTTTAATAGTACTACCACTGGCCACCAATGAAGGAGGGTTAAATATTACTACCACTGGCCACCCATGAAGGAGGGTTAAATATTACTACCACTGGCCACCCATGAAGGAGGGTTAAATATCACTACCACTGGCCACCAATGAAGGAGGGTTAAATATTGCTGCCACCAATGAAGGAGGGTTAAATATTACTACCACTGGCCACCAATGAGGGGAGGTAAAGACATCACTGCCACTGACCACCATTGCAGGGAAGTTGAATATCACTGCCAGTGACCACCAATGCAAGAGGGTTAAATAATGCTACCACTGACTGCCAATGACGGCAGAGTTAAATATCACTGCCACTGACCAGGGGTATTCATTATTACTGACCACCAATGAAGGGGGACGGGGGAGTCATTCAGCACTTATTTCTTGCACATGCACATTTTCCCATAATTTGTTTCTTGTAAAACACTACAAGTAGAGAAAAGTACCTGTCGATCCTGCCAGAAATCAAGTGAGCTCCCTTCTGTTGTTGGCTGAAATCCAAAGTAGTGGGATATAATAATACATGAAGCAGTGATCCATTACAATGAATCATATAGTATTTTATAATTGTGTATCTTTCAGAATCCGCAATAATGGAGAGGTAGCAGTATTTTCTATATATTTACCACCATGGGGACAGCATCGTCCATGGTCAGCCCTGGAGAAGTTATTGAGGATACATATGGCGGTGGAGGGGGAGAAGCTTGTGAGATTCCGGTGGAGGTGAAGCCTAAGGCACGCCTCTTGCGCAGTTCTTTCAGACGTGGACCATGGGTGATTGGGGCTAGTTTTAAATCCACTGCATCAGTGGACCTTGAATATGCTGCTGAATATGAACGTCTGAAGAAGGAATATGAGATCTTCCGGGTCAGCAAAAACAATGAGATTGCTTCCATGCAGAAGAAAGAGGTGAAACTGGATGAGGAAAACAAGAGACTGAGAGCAGAGCTACAGGTAAGACAAACAATATTTCATATTTTGGACAGTGTGGGGTTTCTGGAGAACACAGACTAACTTTTTGGGTTGAGGGATCCTCAGGAGGCATGGGACTTATTTTTTCCTTGTTTCTGTGCTCAGGGCCTTTTGTATTTAGTTCTTTCTTTTTTTTCAAAATGTAAAAGGATCCACTGAAAAATTAGCTGCTATCTGTGGTGGATGCAGTTACCAGTACAAATGAACACTTTTCTGGTGCATCCAAGTGTCTTAGTGCTTAGCCGAGTGTCCAGCATTGACAACTGCATTTAAAGTAATATTATTGGCAAAAGCTTTTTAAGCTATTTTAATTGCTGATTGAATGACTTACAATGGTTTTTGCGGGGAGGAGAGTGCTTTCAGCGGTGTCACAGAAGGCCGCGCTCTCCTCCCGCACCACCCCTGCTCGGCCTGTGACAAGCATATCCGGAGACAGCTGTCAGCTGTCAAAGGAGACCGAGCTCTCCTCCCGCACCACCCGAGCAGCCTCCTGTGACAGTGAGTCAGGATGGAGAGCGGAGTACAAGCGATCAGGACTGGTTGCTGACTGCTTGTAAATAAATCGGGACATAGTATGTTTACTGTCCCCAATTATAAATGAGTAGGAAGTGCTCTACATCACTTCCTGTTCATTCCTGATTGTGTACATAGTAACTCATACTATCTCCACAGTTTATAAATGGACAGGAGCACTCAGTAAAGAGTCTTCCTATTCATTCCTAACGGGAGCTGCAAAAAAAAGAGATTTAGGACACTATGTCCTCAATCTCTTTTTCTATTTCAAAAGGGCAATATCAGGGTTCTGTTTGGCCCTCAACAGTAGAGTAAAAAAAAAAAAACAATAAAAAATAATTTGAAAAAGGTTAGAAAAAAAAATAATTTCTGGTTTCGGCCTGACAAATTTTCGGTTTTCTGTTGAAGTATGAAAATTCCATTTCAGTGCACCTCTAAATGTAACTTACGTGACATCTCTTACTTCTTCAGTATTGTTGTTAGCTGATAACAGGCAGGGTAGTCTGATCATTAGCATACCCTTTGCAGCATTTGGTGAAATTTAACAATTTGAATGAAGACTGATGAATATCTGAATATCTTAAAATGGATTTGTTAGATTATTATTAATATTATTATACAGGATTGATATAGTGCCAACAGTTTGTGCAGCGCTTTACAATATAAGGAAGACAGTACAATCACAATACAATTCAAGACAAGATGGTAAGGAGGGCCCTGCCCGTGAGGGCTTACTATCTAAAAGGGAGGGACAAGTGATACATGAGGAGGTAGCTGTGTGGGGTGAAAATTGTTTTGGAACGTGATGGTTGAGTCGTTAGTTTGAGGTGGGATAAAATATATACATAAAAACAAGCCAACTGCTGCTATGGAAAGCTGTACATCTGACAACAGTTGGTTTTGTCAAATACGGTATCTTAGAACATACTTATAGATCAATAACTTATTTCTAAAGATAAGGTCCCTTTTTAAGAGTGAATAGCTATAAATGTACAGATCTGGGAAAAGTATATCATACACATCTCATGTTCACTGTGCAGTTTCAGAGATCCAGTTACTTTTGAAATGTGTCATTGATTTGTATTTCTTAACTTTCAACTACATTACAATCTCTGGTCAAATGCACAGGGGCGTAGTGGATTATGATGCGATATGTGGGGACAAAATGAATGCAAACTATGTCCTACAGAGGTTATTGCTCATTAGTTGTTTGGTTTACTGTAGGCTCTTCAGAAGACATATCAGAAGATCCTCAGGGAGAAGGAAAATGCGGTTGAAGCTAAATATCAGGCTATGGAGAGAGCTGCTACTTTTGAAAATGACAGAGATAAGGTGAAAAGACAGTTTAAGGTATGTGAATGTTTACTGAGAAATAATTCAACAAATGCCAAGTACTTGATAAGGTACCAATGGATTACTGATGGACAGTTAAGAGACACATACAAAGCAGTTTGTAAGAGTAACTGGCTGCATTTTAAGAGTGATAAAGACTATTAAAGGAGTTGAAATTGTATGTCTTATTTATATGCTCGGTAGTTCCATTTAATTAATGGTATTACCCCAGTTGGGTAACTATGAAATGAATGGCTGAGGGTGAAATATATGAAGAACTACAAACATGTCCTTCTGTGTTTGTGTGAAGGAAAAATAAGAGCTGCCATTGCTGACTTTTTTTTCTTAAAGATAAGTGCTCAAGGGCTGTCTTCTGCACCCATTATCAACTCCTGAAGTAATTTTGATCTCTCAGTCACCTCTACTAATATTTACTATGTCAACAGCTCACTGAACAACATGGTGGTCAAGGGCAAGTATGCTTCCTACATCAGTGGACTGTGGGGAGAATACCCCTCTTACACATGGCTCAAAACATTACTGGTGTCAGTGGTTACTTATCTGGAAGGCAGAAATTGCTCATTGCTCAAAGAACCTCTAGCAACCTCTGGAGAAACCTAATGGGTTATCCACTAAGCTGCCACAAGACATCCGACTGAATAATCGAGCCGAAGTGAAGGGAGCCGAACGCCGTTCGGCTATTAACTTCAGCTGAATATGGCTGATTTCAGCCTTACGTTGGCTGACTTCAGCTCCCTTCGATTCAGCATGCTGAGCATATTCGACTGAGCTGAAGCGAAGCACACGTTCGACTGAGACGATCCAACATCTGGATTGGCTGAGCCGAACACCTGGCAGTTCACTTGCTGCCATTCGCCTTCTCATGGGTGCCGAACGGCAATGAGTGAATAGCCAAATGCCACTCGGTTATTCTGTTCGCTACCTCGGAGGTAGTAAGCAGAATTTTTAAAAAATGTCAACAAAAGAACAAAAAACGGCGTGGGGGTTTCCCCCAAATGTCAGAACAGGCCCTTTAGGTCTGGTAGGAATTTGGAGGGGGGGAAACCCCACCCCCCAAAAATGGGGGGGAAATGTGAGGTACCCCCTAAAGTTCCCAACCGGCGGTTTATTTATTTTTTAAAACTTTTTTACTTGGTATCCCTCAGAAGGGGGACCCCGCGCCTTAAAAAAAAAAATTACATTTGCAGGGAGGATGGTCTGCTTCGGCTCTGACTTCCGCGCAGCCAAGCCGAAGCATATACGTTTGGCTGCCTTCAGCTGCTATGGGGGCTATTGTGACTAGCCCGTTAAGCAGCCCTTCATTTTGGCTTAATTGCAGGGCTCCGGCGGCCGTAGGATTAGACGAAGCTACAGCTATATCCTTTCGGCTCCATTGTGAGTAACCCTCCTAGTGTTCTATGTAACCCTGGTTGAGGAAATCTGGTCTTTTGAGGTAGTAATCTAGAACAAATATGCAGGGCAGGAGATCAGACTTTTTAAATGCCACTATCTGAACACTTGTTCCAGGTCATTGATTTACTATATAGAATGAGGCTGACTGCCCCAGAGCCTGTGCCTATAAAAACAAGTCTGAAATGGTAGATGACATTTTTCTCTGATTTAATTTAAATATGGTCAAAGATCAAACATGATATCATCCCCTTCAAGGCAGCAAATCTTCCGAGTGCTGAAAACTCCATTGTGCTACAGCTGGGTATACTGTACATGGTTAGAATCTTGTATGAACGTTTGTATTAAAAATCTCGAACATTCGATAATGCTAGAGACTTGACGAATGTCATTCAAAATATTAGTTTTATTTTAACTTTAGATTTTGGAATGAATGTAGTTTTTGAAGAAAAAGCACGTTCTCTGCTAGAATTCCATTCATTCGGAATTTTTTTTTCCATCCTACTCTTTTTGTAATTTTTTCATCACTACAGTCAAAATGGATTGTTGATTTGACCCTGTTAACTATTAGATAAAAATAGAACGTTCCAAAAATACAGAATTTCAATTGAAATTCTAATTGTGTATACCCAGCTAAGTTTATGTCTAAGGATAGGTGCGGGGGAGAGGATGAGCACTGTAGGCAAAAGCAGCTTATCCCCATGAAGAACAATAGTGTTAGAGGCAGGTCTTCAAAGTCTGCCCCCAACTATAGGCTAAATTCAGCGGAAACAGCCGTTTCTTATGACCGTGCACCCAGAGTGTTTAGTGGCACTGTGTGCCAGTACCAAATGCAAGACAGTTCAAGTGACTAAGACATATTGTTGTGAACTTACATTGCCTTTATTTCTGTGGTACACATGGCACCTGGGTACACAAGGGGTGCACTGTGCATAGAGCTTAGTGGATTCTGTAGGTGGTTCCAGTACAGTTCGAGAAGCCTGGTGCTAGCAAGGCACAAACACTTCCTGATCATCTTTTTGTAACCTTTTTGTAGTCTTCAAAGGAAACAGACAATACTTGTGCCCTGCATGGGCAAAGCACATGTTTGCTTTAACTCCTATTGCTATCAGACATGTTTCTCAACAGTCTTTTTGTAAGCTTTTGTCATTTGTAGCTTTGTAAATAGTGATATCCAACCTTTTCTAAAAGATCTTTAGAGAAACAAAAGAAAAAGAGATCCAAGATTTGCTTAGAGCAAAGCGAGACCTTGAAGCCAAACTGCAAAGACTACAAGCTCAGGGGATACAGGTGTTTGATCCAGGCGAGTGTGATTCCGATGACAACGACACTGATGTGACAGGTCAGTTTTATGGGAGAAGGTTATATAT
>NW_017306487.1:869028-882322 GCF_000935625.1 Nanorana parkeri
ATTATTTTTTTTATGTGATAAGGAAACAACTGTTAGACAGATGTTACATTTTAAGTTTTTAAGAGATACAGAAATGCTATCTTGAAATTCCACTAGAGCATTGAGAAATAATTCATTGTTTATCTTTGTGATAAGTTCCCGGCACACAGTGTGACTATTGGACAAGTGGAGCCTTAGGAAGTGAGCCCTCCATGGGCAGCATGATGCAGCTTCAACAGTCGTTTCGGGGACCAGAGTTTGCTCACAGTTCTATTGATGTTGAAGGACCCTTTGCTAATGTAAACAGAGGTAAGCTTGTGCTTGTTGGGGGACATATACCAAGCAAGTTAGCGATACAGTTGGATGCAAATCAGGTTGCCTCTTACTTATCTAAGTCTCCACAATGGGTTTATTTATGACCTCTACACCTGAATTCCTGCATAGGCAACTGACAGATTTGCAAGGTCTGACAGATTTATTACTGAAGATGAGACATATTTTGACTCAAAACAGATGCATAATTAAGAAGTGGTCAGGGTAAAGTTTTATTCTGTTGCCATGCAACTAAAGTGGAAGGAAGAATGTATTACTCAAGCTGTAACCTTGTAATAAATAGGTTGCACAATCTGTTTTACTGCTCCTGTGTAGCATTGCCTTGCTGTGTGAATTTTTTTTAAATGAATTTCCCCCATTGTGTTGTACCTGGAGACATATACTGTACATTAAGGAAGATTTTCAGATGTGGCTTGTGTGTTGTTTGTGGTTTTCTTTCTGATTTCAAAGCAGGGGTAGGCAAACGCTAGCCTTCCAGCTGTGGTGAAACTACAAATGCTATCATACATCTACCTCTGGGAGTCATGCTTGTGTTTGTCAGAGTCTTGCAATTCCTGATGGGATTTGTAGTTGCACCATAGCTGGAGGATCGGAGTCTGCCTACCCCTGCTTTAAAGGATCAGTCTACCCAAACCTCCAAAATTTATATCTTAGTGTTTGGATTTAAACCACCTAACGGTTTCCTTTCTCTTGGGTACTTGGTGTACGTATGTGCAAAACGGCAAACATCATATTTGGCATATCTTCCCAGGACATACACTGTGTCGCATGTTGTTTCTTTCTCTTTTATTTAAAAATTACATTACATGAAGCTGAGGTAATGCCCACGTGTGATGCTGAGCCTCCATGATTGAAAGAACTGAAATCCAGTGAATGAAAGGGGTTGGCCAAGGACAGTATAGCTTGATAGAAAGGGGCTGGAAGGTGCAGTGCATCCTCCAGCCTCTAAATAAGGATGGATCTGTTTGGCTTGCTGCAATTTATAATCCCCATGTGGAAAGTTCACAATGTGCAATTAAATCAAAGTAATTCATTTCAGGACAGGAACCTGTGCTACTGTGCAGAGCTGAAGGGAAGGCTGAAGTTCAGCTTTAAGTTTATTATCAGCCTACGTGGTATGTAAACACTGACCAGTTTTATGTTCTCATGATTTGCAGATGACTGGGATGCAGCAGTAGCTAGCCTGCTACAAGTCACCCCTCTCTTCTCACAGGCTGTGTGGAGCAACACTGTACGATGTTACCTAATAAACACAAAGGATACTCAGCCTGAAGTAGACATCTTCCTAAAGGTAAGATCAATCTACATGGATATCTAACACTCTCGTATTATTTGGAGTCCGCAACTGTTACTCTTTCTTGTAGGAATACTCTTCAAAGCTACAGAGGATGTGTGAAAATTTGGGCTATTTCTTCCAAGTTGTCTGTTTCCCTGAAGAATGTGGGAACCATTACACTGCAGTGCGGAAGTGGGAAATTGAAAAGAGTTCCCTTGTTGTATTATTCATTTGTTCTTCCTTGACCAGGTTTGTCTTAATTACATGTATGTTATATGGGCTGAATTCTTGAAACGCTGTCTCCCCCAGAACTAGTAGTATTAGGTATAAAGCACATCTCATGAATTCAGAAGGGAATCACATTTTATCAATTCATATAACAGTACGGTCATTTTTAAATCTTGCATATTTTAATAACATGGCAGAAAGAGCAATGTTGTACATTAAAGTGACATTAAAGTCAAAAAATGTTTTCCCTCCCCCCAATGTTAATGTTAGCACTTACATTAAATGATGTCTCTTAATCCGATCTTCTTTTCTGATGTTTTCATCTGTCCCTCCAGCGGTGCGGCGGCTCTCCGCTCCAGCGCTGACTCCTCTGTGCTTGCTGGCACTTCCGACCCCGCGGTGTCTGCATGCGGGTGCACGCGTCCATAGACTTACCTTGCGTCTCTGCTCGTCTCCCGGCCGAAAATCCGAACTGCGCATGCGCCCTCCCCAAGATGCTTTGCGGCCACTCGAGCAGTTTTGGATTCTCGGACGGGAGCGCGCGCGAAGACGGGGTAAGTTTAAACTGCTGTTAAAGCGGTTTAAAACAAAAACAAAAACTTTTAGCAAAAACGGAGGGTTTAGAAATCCTTTAACCTATAGCACAAAGATATCACTTTTTATCTGTTTAGTGCAATTAAGGATATTAAAAGCCGTCCTGTAACTAGTAGTTTTCAGTTATCAAGTCATAACCTCGCTCTTTGCATTATGCTATTAAAGCAGATTCTTAGGAAAAGTAGAAGTAGAGGTAAAATTAAAACACCTTCAAAATGCCTCTATTAGGCCCTTTTCACATGGGCTGATCAGGAGAGAATCTGTGCACGGATCCCCTCCTGATCGGAGCAGTAGGGATCAGATGTCACTGCAGTGACATCCTTTTCCGTACTAGGACTGCAGCTAATGATTATTTTCATAATCGATTAGTTGCCCGATTATTTTTTCAACTAATCGATTGGTTGCATTAAAAAAAATCTCTTGCTCTTTCTCTCTCTCTCGTGATCCATTTACATAAGGACACTTGCTTATTGTCTAGAGCCTTTTGTGTTGCCTCATGGATATTAATAGCACTACCTGCTATGAAGGGCTTTGTTCAGGTACTTCCTGTTATGTGGTGACTACAAGCCACTGTGCTGACACATTCTGCAGGCATGGTCCATCTTTGTCAATCTTTGTCAATGTTAGGAAGTATGTCCTGAGCAATGCTGTGTGCCCACTGCTGAAGCTAAACCAATGAGATAGGAAATAGCTGAAAGAGGCTGGAAATGATCAGCAGAACTGATCTGCAAAACGGTATGACAAAAGGTGAAAACAGTATTATATTTATGATACATACTGCTTTAGAAAACCAAATGGCATCCAGTTAAAGTTTAGATCTACACAGTGGCTAAGTGGTTAGTACTTCTGCCTACTGTGGTCCCTGGTTTGAACCCAGGTATGACAGAGATACTGTCTGCATGGATTTCTTCTGCCCCCCCCACTCCAAAGACATGCTGATAAGCTAATAGCCTGCTGTCTGAAATGGCCCTAGTATGTATGTGAGATAGGGACCTTAAATTGTAGTAATCATTTAGGGCCAGAGTCCTCACATAGATTAATAAAATGTCCTATTCATTATCCTACAAACTGTATTCTAATATTTATAAGATATAGTGCACAATGGGCAACTTTGGGCACCCAAGATCCATTAGGGTTCCCTATGTTTAGCGCAGATCAAGTAAGATTGCAATGACAGTGTTTATTAAATTGAAGTGTGCCCCCTGCAGGTTCATAAATGTGAATAGTACTTTTCAGCACCATTATAGGCATACGATTGGTAGAGATTGCTTGAGCTGCATTAAACACAGTAAAATCCTGACCAGTTTGTTTCACAGATACCTGTATACACAAGTACTGACGGGTTGGAGTTGATTTTAATAAACACTGTTTCAAATCTTTAATGCAGTTCATTGTGGGAAGACTGTAAGGAAGCATTTTTGAAGAATACTGAGGCAAAGCCTCGGATTGTGTATCACAAATTAGAGGGCAGTGCCAGTGACTTAGACTGCATGCAGCAGTTAATAGAACAAGACCCGAATAAATCAAACAAAACCAAGGTAGGAACAGAGATTTGTGTTGGATAATATGTATGGGGCCTGTGATATTATGTTTTATTTAATGGTTCTCAAGTTTTATTTAATGAATTTATGGGCTCAGCTGGTTTGTTTGACCAAGTTCCAGCCATAACATTTTATTCTGTTTTGGATAGAGGGGGAAAAAGTTCAAACCTCTGTCATGCTTTTATTTGTGCCTATGTTTTCCTGTCTTGGCGACAACTTGGTCTTGGTCTAGATGACAACCCAGTCCAAACTTGATCTCCTCCGAACATGTGTCATGGACAGTTCCACCCAATCAGCTGCAGTATGGACATTCCCCGCCTGCAGCTGCCTGTAAAAATAAGAACGGGATGCTTGTGCTGATGTTATTTACCTGATATGGCCACATAGCCATATTAGGTAAATGTAATTTACCAAATATAGGCATATAGTAGCCATATAAGGTCAAGGATGTGACTGCATCCCACCCCTTTGCTTACGTCAAGTTGCAGATTGAGAATTCCCCACCAGCAGCTGATTGGGTGGAGCTTCCTTCTATGTAGGGGAAAGGTTACTTCTGGGTTTGGTCCAGACCTGAGCTCAACCTTAGTGACAACTGCATCCCTATTATTTATGTATGGACAGGAAGTGAGGAAAAATCTCCCCCAATTGGGATAGAGACAGAAATGACAATGTGGTATACATATTAACTCTTTTCCACTCTACCCCAAACTAGAAAAAAAATAACTACATTTAAATCCCAATTATAGTTTTATTTATTTTACTACGATTTGAGGGGGCATGGTGGACTGCTAAGATTACACAAAGCACAGCGGTCTGGGTCACCAGCATGATGCCCAGAAAGTTCTGCTAGAAATAGGTTTGCAGCATTTATTATTATTCTTTTTTTGAATGCAGCTTCACTTCATAGGGAGATTTCAAAATAAAGCCACAATTGCACTTTAAAAGAGAACTATGGCCAAACCTTTTTTTGTTCATAGTTCTCTTTAGGGTCACAGAAGGACATTTACTAATGTCCTCCTGTTACCCAAAACTTACCATATATAGCGGGCATGCTGACAGAGCAGAGACGCTGTTGGGATTCACTCCGCTAACTGATTGACAGCTGGCTCTGCCACACTGTGCCCGCCCCCTCTCCTGTCTGTTCCTCCAGTCAGCATTAGAGGAACAGAGAGGGGAGGGAGAAACCTTGTGGTGAGCAGTGACTGTCAGTCTCTGCAGGGAGAAGACCATGAACTGAGCGATCAATGGTGTGTGATCCCTCAGTTCTCGATCTATAGAGCGATGTGTGACACCTGCAGTGTCACACGTTGGCTTTAAGTATTGAGATTAGTGTATTTCACACTCCCCAAAGTTCTTCTTTAAAGAAGAACTATGAGGTGAGTGCTTTTCACTCATCCTCATAGTTCTAGCCGACCTGTGACAATGAAACTGTCACAGGTCGGCTCAGTAGATCGGGAAGTGAGCGAACACATACCGGCGTTCGCTCACTTCTCGATCCTGTCACAGCAGAGAGCCGTGACGGGAGGGACTGGATTCCCCCCCTCCCCGCTCCGATCCTCCAGCGCTGACTGGCGGAACGGACGGGGGAGGGGGCGGGTACAGCTGGCTCTGCCTCTAGATAGGCAGAGCCAGCTGTCACTCACACAGCTGGGCGGATCCAGACATAATTGTCGGGATCCGTTTCAACTGCGGCGTCTCAGTATATACTGAGCTTAGGGTGACGGGAGGACACTAGTTTGTGTCCTCCTGTTACCCTTAGGAGAACTATGTGGAAAAGCCCTAACACCATAGTTCTCCTTTAAGCTTTTTGTGGCAATTTTTGTAAAATAAATACTACTATTCATTTGCACTACAACTGCACTTTAAGCTTTGAAGGTTATTTATGATTGATTGTTATGGTCTGCTTGTCTTCCTATAATGCCATTGCATTTTGGATTTCCTGACTGAAAAACCTTGTTGAAGAAGCCAATAGAGCTAATTCAGTAAATAGTGAAAAGAGCAGGAAGAAAAGGCCACTAACCTATCCGTTCCAATCTGATTTCATTTTACTCTAATTAGAAGTAGAAATGTTTCTGATTTGTTGGCATTGGTGACTGCACTTTCCATATTGTTTTTGCACTTTTTCATTTACTGACTAAAAATGTGTACATTGAGGGGAAAAAAATTGGAATCCACTAACAAGCTTCTCACTAAAACGTTAGTATGGCCATACAATGTTTAATTTCGTTCAAAAGTTTGTTCGAAATCGTTGTTCCATCTTGCCACATCACGTCAACTAATCTTCATTGGAAACATTTCAACCAGACCTGCTACTCAAATGGAATCTTTTCTGGTTTATTTTGTGCCTAGCACATGCACATTACAATGTGTACAATTTGTCCCGAACCAAAATCACATTTGCTGTTTGAAGTTTGTTCATTTGTTCATTCAGATAAGAAACAAGAAACATTTTCCATCCTGATCCAGTGATTTCCTCCTCACTATTGTAGAATACAAACTAGCGATTAGAAAATCGAATGAATTTTACTAAAATTTCGAAACTGAATTCTATTGATTTATGGCCAAAGTGACACTAAACTCAGGAGTTAAATCTTAAAAATGCATTCAAGTACTTTTTAACTATTAATTCTGAACCTTATTTGTGTATCACTTGGCTGTAGATCCTCAAATAATCTCTGAATTGGTGCTGACACTGTCCTTCCTTCTGGAGGGTGGCTACTTTTGTTCCCCGTGATCCCTGTGTGTGTTGTAAAGTAGCCACTGGTCCAAACTCACTACTATGATGGACTACAATCCCAATACAAATTAGCAAACTAAACTTGAGTTTGCATGCCATCACAGGAGCGAGCTTGGAGCAGTGGCTACTTTACAACACACACATGAACCATGGGGAACAAAAGTATCCACCCTCCAGAAGGAAGGACAGTGTGAGCATGATTTCGGAGATGATTTGATGATCTACACTGTGTGATTCACAAATAAGATAAGTTTTTGTTGATAGTTAGGGTACTTTATTTTTAAGGTTTAGATCCGGAGTTTAGTGTCACTTTAACTTCCTGACCCTAGACCCCGTTCAGCTGTAGTAGACAGGAGTATCCATGGCAAAGTGTTTTTATACAGTCATCAATGTGTGTATGTTTCAGATCATTGACCACAGCGGAGATCCTAATGAAGGAGTTTATAAGGCCTATTGTCAAGTAGAAAAGGTCATAAAACAGGTATTTGGGCTTATTGGTTATTGTGTTTCTTCATGTTATAGCATTCTGTTGCTCTGTACCATCTTAATATCATTTGTTTTGGGCCACCAAGCCACATTTTTTATGGCAGCACAAAAACTGTGGAAAAATGTAGGGGTCCAATCATCAAACAATTTGCAGAGCCATTTTCCCTGAATGTTTTAGAATTGTTTGTTCTGTGTGACTAGAGGCAAAAACAGACGTTCTTTGTATATTTTCTTTCTGGGTCGAATGTAACATTTGGAGAATACTGCATTTTAGCCACTAGATGGAGCCGAGATGCATAGGAAAAAAGTATGCATTTCCTATGTTCTTCATCTTTCTCTAGTGGCCATAATACAGTATTTTCTGAATAATACATCCAACCTGAAAAGAAAATATACTAAGTATGGTTTTTTTTTGCCTCTAGTCGCACAGAATGCATGTTCACAGAGGCTCGCAGAGTGCAAATGGCTCTGAGAATTGTTTACAAATAGACCCCTAAAGTGTATGTAAAGAGAATTTTTTTTTTATTCAGCTCTGCTTCCTCCCTGTCAAAATCCACCAATTGTCCTACCTACCATTGTCATTAAATGAGAACTATGAGGTGACTCACCTCATAGTTCTAGCCGACCTGTGACAATGAGACTGTCACAGGTCGGCTTAGTAGATCGGGAGGTGAGCGAACATATTCCGGCGTTCACTCACCTCTCGATCCTGTCATGGCTGGATTCCCCCCTCCCTGCTCCGCCAGCGCTGACTGGCGGAACGGACGGGGGAGGGGGCGGGTACAGCTGGCTCTGCCTCTAGATAGGCAGAGCCAGCTGTCACTCACGCAGCTGGGCGGATCTCGACATCGATGTCGGGATCCGCTCCGGCTGTGGCGTCTCAGTATACCGCGAGCTGTAGCTCGCGGAATACTGAGCTTAGGGTAACGGGAGGACGCTAGTTTGTGTTCTCCCGTTACCCTATGGAGAACTATGGGGAAAAGCCCTGACCCCATAGTTCTCCTTTAAGACCGAAAGTGAAGGGAAATCTAAAACGTATAGTTGTCATGAGAGGAAAAGGTGACCCATTCATTATGAATTTAGTGTTACAATACAAGTAGCAGAAATGCCTTCTCTTTGCAGGATTTGTTGGCTGCTGAGATATCAGACCCCGATTCCAAAGATGATACAGCAATCCAGGAAGATGATGATTTTGGAGATGTCCTGTGGGATGTTCATGATGAGCAGGAGCAAATGGAGGCTTTCCAGCATGCATCTCATTCAACATGTGAGCTCGGGTTTGATAAAGTGAGTGTGCATCTCATTCAACATGTGAGCTCGGGTTTGATAAAGTGAGTGCAGGCTCTGCAGTTTTTTTTTTAATCCCCTGACCCCTCTGAGGAATGAAGGAGAGGTCTCCTCCCAAACCGCCCATTTATATTGGGGGGTGCAATATCCTACTTACAACAGCACTTGATAGTGAAATTCTGTATAGCTTCTCTGTTTAGTTTTAATGACCTTCTGAGGGCTTGTTCACACTAAAATAAAAGCGTTGTGCATACCACACACATGCCTGGCATGGGATTTTAAGTGCTACCCCACGCTGCACTGCAGGGTGTTTTTTTACACATGTTGCAATATGCTTTTTCAACCCATTGCAACCCATTACAGCACATCAGAACATGCTGTGAAAAAAATGAAACATATCTTTGTTCTGCGCACACCAACAAAGTGCCTTGATGTGAAGTGAAATCATAGGACATAAGGTAAATTACTTTGTTCATGCATTTGGCAGCACTACAAGGCTGCTGGTGTGAACGAACCCTTAGAGTGGTCATAAACAGCTTGATAGGAGCTAAATATACACAACCCGACTGGCTAAGAAGTCTTAGAATTCCTGTGTCTCTCAGTAGACTCCAATAAAATAATTTGGGGTACAGAAACCTTATTTAACATTTTGGGCATGACTTCCAAACATATCTGGGATATCTTACCACCTGCCATTATCCGGAAGATAAACTCTATTGCTTCAATACTTTCTGAGTCACTGACCTGAAACAGGAATGCATATAATAAGGTCATATTCACATGGACCTGCACAGTCCTTCAGCTTTCCTGCCCATGCAGAAACCTGTGACCAGGAGGGACAGATGCTGCGTGTACGGTAGCTGCCTGTACATGTCTGACAGGATACAGCTACACGATGACCCATGCAAATTAATGCAGACAGTGTGCATCCAAGGGTGTGCATCTGTACCTGTACAAATGTGCAAGTTCAGGTTGGCGTGTAGCTGTGTGCAACTGTGCCCTTTCATTGAATTATATAGGCAGCTGCACTGGGCTACACGCAACAACTGTCCCTCCTGGACACAGGATTCTGCACGCCCATGCACGCTGTATGGCTGTGCACATCCATGTGAATGAGTTCTAAAAGTCACAGCGAAGTCAGATGTGCTTATTTGCACTTAGTCTGGGTGACTCGCAATACTGAAGCAAGAGGGTTAGTATGACAACAAGCCTGCAGGCCTTTGCAGGAGGAAAGGTCAGGAATGGCAGCATCCCGTTTCTTCTATGGCAGATTTCTTGTAGATGACGTGAAATGATTCTGTTAGTCCCCAAATCCTGGATTGCATTTATACACTTATCTACAGTATACTTTATATCTAAATACATCTATATTATAGGACTATTCATTTTGATTTTTTTTTTTTACTTTTTCACTGTAGCCCGTTTTCTTTAGCCCTCGTTCACACCTGACCGTTTTGTAGCGCGTTCTACGCTCGACGAACGCTCTACAAAACGGTCAAATATAAATTGCATTGTAGTCAATGGTCTCGTTCCCACCTTGCCGTATTTCCGCCCGTCCCTAACGCCCTACAAAACGGCCCACGCCTGAAAAGGTCCAGGTACTACTTTGGGCCGTTTTGTAGGGCGTTTTCCATTGGGATACAGCCAAGTAGCCTTCGGAATCACGCGACGGTCGCGCAACTTTTTTACCGCAAATCGTGGTAAAAAAAACGTGCGACGGTCGCGCATATGCAATACGCCTAGGTGTGAACGAGGGCTTAGTCTTGAGTACAATTTTGTCCTAGCTGATATGTAGATTGAATGTTTCTTTTTTCCCCACACACTGTATAACTCTATCTTTTATTTTAGTATTATGATCGTTTGAATGATTTGGTGGCTGCCCCAGCTCCTATCCCACCTCTCCTTATAACAGGAGGACCAGGCTCAGGGAAATCCCTTCTCCTATCAAAGTGGTGTGTTGTTTTTTTGCTTATCTTTCTATGTCTAATAATAGATTAACATTTTCACGTCAGCTATGGAAAATGTAGTACTAGCCTTTCTGGATTTCCAGATTTCAAATCTTGCTTGCTGTTTAATACCTAATTCCATTCCAAACTTTTTATTTCATGGTGGATAAAGTGGGGGGTGGATTAGCTTTTTATTGCTGCCTGTAGCCTTTTGGGGAGATTTCTCCTGTGTTCCTGTTGGGACAGAACATTATGGAAAAATTCTCTAACGCAATGCAATGCTGGAGTCCTGCTGACCTGGCCAAAATGCAAGCAGTGTGTGGCCCTGTTGGCACTCCTCTATTTGACAAAAGTGTTTTTTAAATGAAATTTTGTCATTGGAGACAGTCCAAAAATTCTCTGCCAAACAGTAACCGAATACAATAGCCCGGTGGGCTAAATATCGTAGATGGAAAAATCAAAATTTTTTTTCTTCTTTACCCACATGGCTAAAGGGGAAGAAATGCACAGAGTATGACCAGTTTTAAGCTATAATGAAATCCTCAAACATGGACATTTGTAGCATAATGTCTGTAAAGGTCTTGACATGTTTTGCAGTAGATGTCTTTTATTTGTGGTATTGTTATAATGCACATCCATGGAAGTTCTAATGATCCACTTTTTTTAAATCTTACAAGCCAAATTCCTTACTCTTTTGTTTTTTTTGTATCTGATTTCAGTATTACTAAGTTTGAGATGTGAGACTAAGATGATTTTTAAAGAAGAACTCCAGGCAAAAGTGTTCTTAACCCTTGCAGTGGTGCTACCCTGGCATTGCAAGGGTTAAGTGGTCATTTTTGTCTAAAAAAAAAAAGTTATACTCAGCCAAAACGCCGAGCTGGCTGCCTGCTTCTCCGGTCACTGAAACCTCTCTTCTCCTAGGCTGCAGCATTGAATGTTCCTCGGCGTACTCACGTCTATACACTGTGTATAGAAGGTGATCTTGTGGCCAAAATTCAGTGTGAGCGGCATTTAGCCAGCATATGGTTGGGGGGATGATGTATAAATCATCTGCTTAATATAGAATATATATATATTATGTCATCTTTATACCACCGTGGTATACCAACAAAGAACACATATACGCATCATTTTTTTTATTCACAAAAAAAATTCTTGACCTTTTATTCTTTAAACGTTTTAGGTTATAAATGACTGACCTGGCTGTAAACTTGTTGTAGCTTAACATTCTTCTTTTTTTAAATGCATCTAACATATTCCTCTGATGCAAGCAGTTCTACAAAATGCCACTGAATGTGATTTTTGCTTTGTTGTGCTGTAATGGTACGTTGTTTTTTTAATCTATAGAATCAGTATGAACAATGGTCAGGTCAGCAGTTTAAGCTCCTAATGACTAGCTGCATTTTCTATGTACAGGATTCAGCTTCAGCAGAAGCATTCACCAAACACTCTGATGTTGTATCACTTTGTTGGAAAACCAATGTCTACCAGCTCAGAGCCAGCACTCGTCATAAAAAGACTGACCCTTAAGGTAATATTCCTTTTATCAGTTGCTCAGTGTACATGGCTGGAGGTGAGAAAAGGGGCTATGCCATAAAACACGTCCAACCTATATACTTGTTATTTGTTGACAGTTGTTCATTTTAATAAGGTTTATCTTTGGGAAAAAACACTTTTTTTTTTTATAAAGACTTTTAGATAATCTGATCTGAATTAGATCATTCTGTTATGACACATGTGCTTGCATTGGGACGCAGCAATTTGATATGGTTTAAATGTTTTATCGTTTGTGAGATGTTCTACAGGAACGACGTAAAAAAGCTCTCAGCTCATTAGGTTCCAATAGAGAGTGAAAGACAGAGTGTGCAAAGTCTGACTTATCTGGGTCCATTTTGGTCTGTTAATACCATTTATACCATGAAATGTGCCAGCTGATAACGTCCAGTGGACTCTGCCTGTGCTGCATTCCCATCAATTTGCATTTTTCACTGCTACCTCCTAAGGACTATAGAACATCTGTCCATTTGTTATGGAGGAAGAGGAGAGGGAAGAGATAGTAGCCCGAATCAAAAGAGTGACCTAGGGTGACAACACTGCTCCTCCATAGATACATTGTGAGGATTATCTTCCTAGGATGTTTCGTGTTGCTGGCAAAAAACACAAATACATCTAAGAAATCACACAAACACAACATCTAAGAAATGTTTGGCTGAAATATATCACATTTTTAGGGGTCTACACTTTAAAAATCAATATTGTATTGAGCCTAGCAATTGGTCAGGAAGCCAGACTGCCTCGCAGTGTCGCTAGGCATTGTAAAGCCGGCTTCCTAATTGGCCAGGAAGCCGGCTTCATGCTCTCCCACGGCACTTGCCGGCCAGAGGGAATCTCACTCTGACTGGAATTTCCGGTATTGGGGTAAGTATCGAGTACGAGTACTTGCCCAAATGATCAATGGTATCGGTGCATCCCTAACAGGAATCCCAAACCAGGGAGCATTAAGCTGGCTTCCCGGCCAATCAGCAAGCCGAGAGGTGGGTAATGACTCGCACCCAGCCTTCCTGATTGGCTGGGGAGCCGGCTCCATGTTCCCTCGTCACTTGGTGACAAATGAGCATGCAGCCCAGTTCCCGGCCAATCATGAAGCCGGACAGCATGTAATGACTTGCCACCTGGCGTCCTTCCTATGGTCAGGAAGCTTGCCAATCAGGAAGCCGGCGGGCAGCGAGTCATTACCCGCCCCCCGGCTTCCTGATTAGCTAGAAAGCCGGCTCCATGCTTTCTCGTCACCTGGTGACGAGGGAGCATGGAGCTGGCTTTCTAGCTAATCAGGAAGCCAGGGGGCAGGTAATGACTCACTACCTGGCTTCCTGAGTGGCCAGCTTCC
>NW_017306487.1:882373-898463 GCF_000935625.1 Nanorana parkeri
TGATTGGCCAGAAAGCCGGCTCCATGCTTCCTCGTCACCTGGTGACGAGGGAGCATGGAGCCGGCTTCCTGGCCAATCAAAAAGCCAGGTGGCATGTAATGACTCGCCACCCAAATTCCTGATTGGTCGGGAAGCTGGCCAATCGGGAAACCAGGTGCGAGTCATTACCCGCCCGCTGGCTTCATTACCCGCCCCTTGGCTTCCTGATTGGCCAGAAAGCCGGCTCCAGACTTCCACGTCACCTCGTAGTGAGGGAGCATGGAAACGGCTTCCTGACTAACCAGGAAGCCGAGCGGTGAGTCATTACATGCCGCCCAGCTTGCTTAATGGGACTTTATCGGTATTCAGTATCAACGAGTAGCGAAAAAAAAAAATATCGGTTCTCGCACTCGATACCGAAAAACTGGTATCGGTGCATCCCTAATTTACATAGTATTTGAACCTCCTATAGTTTTCAGTATACCAACACGTAAAGAAGTTATGTGCAGTGTCCTTCAATAAATCTAGGAGAAAAGGATTTCTTTCTATTTTTTTCAGTACACCACAAGTGACCCCACATGTATTTCTCTCCTTTGAGTACAGCTAATGCAACATTCCTGGTCAATCTCATCATTCTCAATGGACCCTGGAAAGTTCTTGGAAGAATTTCCTCACTGGCTTGAAAAACTTTCCATTCGCTACCAAGGAAATATTATCATCATCATTGACTCCATTGACCAAGTAGAGGTAGAAACTGTTTTATAATTTACAAGAACTACACCCCATGTTAAAACTGAAAATGGTGCCAGTTCTGTCACAAGGACCCAGGTATTACCTTTACAGGTAAAGTGACAGTAAAGAATTTAAAAAATAAAATAGGTTTCATACCCTTAATATTGTCTGTCTGTGTCCCTTCTAAACGCAGCTTCTTACAGCACAACCTTTCAAAAAAAAAAATCAATTGGCATGACTTCAATTTCCTTTCAGAGAGTGGCTACTTTAGCTCTACATGGACTCGCTGTATATGGGAATGTAGCCACCCTCCTATGTGGGCTCCCGATAAGAACTGCTAAATGCCTGATGCATGCACAGCTAAATCGATTTGTGAAGAGACGTCTGGGATTTGTAGTTTAAGCTATACATTGCACATGACCTAAGTGTACATGTAAAGAGCAGGGAGTGAAGGGAAAGGAGCATGTATCGGGGATGCGCGGAGACACGGGGGGAATGTATCAAACCTGGAGCAGTTGCCCATGGCAACCAATCAGCTTTTCTCTTGTTCAGCTAGGCTTTGAAATCGAAAGACAGAAGTTGATTAGTTGCCATGGGCAACTGCTTCAGATTTTGTCTGCTCCAGTTTTGATAAATTGCCCTCATTATATAGTGGCTTACAGTGGTATGTGACATTTCTGTGCACATTTTAAGACAGGTCATGCTAGACTAAGACATTTTTTAACTAGTGTTTAGTGTCACTTTAAGTTTCATTTGTTGGCAGTGCCTCCCAAAGAAAATAACATTCTTCCACTAGACTAAAATGGTTTATTGAAGTAAGATATAATAGTATTAGAAAAATACACGTCAAACAAACTGACCAATCATTTCCTTTATTCACAGCATCCAGAAAAGCATATGCAATGGCTCATTGATCCTTTACCAGTGAATGTCCGAGTTATTGTCTCAGTAAATGTGGAGACTTGTCCTCAGGCATGGAGGTGAGTAAGTTACTAATAACTTCTAAGGAATATCATATTCCACCTAGCTATAGGTTTCTATACACCAACCCTTATGTAATGCATTAAAAAATATATTCGATTCTGTCCACAGCATTTATCTTTTTCCGGGCACCAGTAAAACATATATTACAGAACTGAAAATACATAAAAGACCCTCCATCCTCCAAGTGCAAAAGTAAAAGATGTTGTATATCTACAATACTTCTAGAAGTGTTGGTCTAAATCCTTGGTTCTCAACTGGTGGGTCGTGACCCAAAAGTGGGTCGCGACCCCGTTTTCAGTGGGTTGCCGTATGCCTTCCACTTTTCTAGGTGGGAGGCTCATCAGCCTCCCCCTTTTGCAGCACTGTAAGTTCAAAATATGCTGCCCGGTGCCGAGTGTCTGCTTGAGGTGCGATAGGCTGGGGCTATGGCCGTGATGGAGCTCCATCCATATGTACAACTCCCTTGTATGCACTGTAGAGGTGCCCGGACCGGAGTGATGTCACATTCTGCCTCCCGGCACCTCTACAGGGCACGCAAAGGGAGCTCTACAAGCAAAGGACATATGGATGGAGCTCCGTCACAGCACAGCAGCCCACACCTGACTTGAGGATCAGCTCCAGTTCTCGTAAGGTATATAGACTGGGTGGATCTTTTGAATGGCATCCCAAATGCACCTCCCACCCACAGTTCGATCGCTCGCACACCTGGAACCTGTGGTACCGCAATGCTGTGCGTTCCAATGCAGTGCGACTCGGGTCATGACTTAATGATCAAGGGCAAATGTGGGTCCTGAGGTTACACAGGTTGGGAACCACTGGTCTAAATCATATTACATTTTTCAATAGGTCACACAAACATTATTATAACCTTTAAAATACTTAAATCTACACAATTTTATCTGTTACATTTAATAACTACTTCTAGACTTAAAATTGCACACGCTGCTAAAAACTAGGGGATGATATTCGGAAAATAGATGACGAATGCTACGAATATTTGAGACCCTGTCACAAGTTCTGACTTTTTAATTTCAACACTATTTTTATTTAAGCAAAATTAATTAATTCATGTGTAATTTCTTTTTTTAATGACAAGCCTTGCAAAGAATCTGACAATTGCGAGAGCGTCAGTTCCTACTAGCTTCTGCTTACCTCTGCCACTATGTGGCTGTTACCTACAGAACCCTATGCCAATACTGACAGCGGGAGCCATGTGCAAGTAGTTAGCTGTAGTGGGAGCTGACTTGCACACAGCTCCGAAGAGACTCTGGAATTAAAACAACAACCAAAAAATTTGCTACAGTTAGAGTCACAGAAATAGATATTCAGCCAGGTAGATATTGCACCAAGAACCTCTGTCCTCATAGTCTTACCTTCATTGTCCTGTCATAGCAGTTGCACAGTGTATGACTACACAGTTCAAAAGTGCCTAATGTGTTCAGTATTTAGTCTAGGTCAAACACTCCACCTCTCCTCCTCAGCATTACTATAGCATCACCACTTTTGTGAATGACATGTCAAAGGTAATGTTTTTATACTCCAGCATTGGAGCTTACTCTGGGTAGTAGAGAAAAAACAACCTGGTCCCTTCCTGATCACTCAATAGTCAGCTACTTCCTGCCTTCCACTTCCCACTTCTATTTATTGGTTGATGGTGTCATTTGGTCAATAGTGAGGTGAGGAGGAGTGTAGGGGTCAGCCAACAGTGCTTTCAGAAAGATACCTGAGAACTGGTGTAAACTTTTACAGCAGTGCTTGTTTTTTAATGTAAACTGGGTACATTAGCCAGAAATGAATGGAGAATGTCTGTAATATGATTTAGGCAGTGGTTGAATATGCCTGGAACAGCCACAGGTTTGCTTTAATGTGTGAAGCTTAGTATAGGTTTTCATTATATCCGTGGGCCCACACAGTTTGTACATTTGTTTTCTGGGGGGCCACTACTTTCACAGGGGATAACAGAGAGCCTTACTCCTCGCTGAAGGGTCTAAGGAGTGACCAAATAACCATGAAGACATTCCTTATACCCTAGTGGGTGGTCCTGAGATGCCCTCATGATCCCACCTGTGCCCAAGAAGTGCATCAATCGGTTTCTGTTTTTGGTCTTGATACCCATATTAATTCCTACCAACATGAATCTGACTGGTTATTCTGGACAGTGCATACACTTTTGATGGAGATTGTGCAGAACACCTAACTTCAGTTCTTGCCTTCTTCCTTTGATCTATATTTACAGGTTGTGGCCAACTCTTCATCTCGATCCATTAAATTCTAAAGATGTGAAGGCACTTTTAAATCTCGAATGCAGTGGAGCTGGTATTGTACTGACCAAAGAACAGGTTCATTGTTTTACTTTTTTGTTTTGTTACGAGTTTGTGTTCTATGGTTACTGCTTTAACGCCCGTTTAACATCTTTGCTATGTTTTACTGTAAGGAAATGCTTATGGCCATAAACAACACTGCATTATAAGTACAGGTTTTTTTTTTGTTCTGAATGCAGGTGCGTAAAGATGTGCACACAGTGTGTAAAGATCAGTAAACATGTGTTGTGTTCAGAGCCATAGAATTAAAATAGAAAAATCTGCATCTGAGGTCCTACATATAGACCAATGTTTACACTGTATGCTTGTACAGGTTTGCGCTAACATTTACATTCAAATGCTCTCTATTGGAGCCGCCTAGCATCCTCTGTTGCTAGGATGCAGGCGGCTGAGTTCCCTAGTGTTCTTCATTGCTAGGATACTGGTGGTTCTAGTGTCCTAGCAACCAACAGGGCACCTTTTGGCTGTACGATGTACACATTTAAATATTGAACAAACATTACATACACACAGTTTAAAGAGAACTTCCTGTCCAGTACAAGATCACAAGGGACAGTGCAGTCTCCAGCAGCCCTCCATCTACTAGCTTGGAGAAGGGAGAAGCGAGGAGGGAAGAGCATGGAGCAGGAGAATGTCTTGCTTTGCTGTGCCTGTGTGTTTATAGAGACACACAGTCTACTAAAATACATAAGGGGAGGGGGGCGTGGCCTGGAGACTCATGTGAGCGGACGTGTCTGAGAGAGCTCCGGCACGAAAAGCAAGGGAAAGGAGCCACCCTCAATTAAGTATCAGGGCCAGTGCTCAGGGGACCAGCTGATTCTGCAGGAGACTGAAACTTGTATAGATCAAAGAGCAGCATCCACTGTGTGTGAACTAATCGGCATTTGAAGTAGCTTAAAAACCTTTAATATCACTTTAAATTGATTCCTTTGACATTTTACGAGATACATGGGTGGGGAATTTATCAAGACTGGAGCAAACATAATCTGGAGCAGCTGTGCACAGTAACCAATCAGCTACTCTCTTCAGTTTGTTCAGTTAAGCTTAGAAAAAGTGGATTGGTTCACATGGGCAGCTGCTTCAGATTTTATCTCCAGTTTTGATAAATTCCCCTCATTGTGTTTTGCCTTGTTTTATTACAGGAAAGAAAACTGGAAAGACACTGTCGGTCTGCCACCCCCTGCAATCCCTTATATGTTACTTTGCTGGCTAGATTTCTCATTTGGTATGTTAAAGAGGACTTTGGCTACTCCACTGATCTTATTCTACTTAATTGGTCTCCTTAGGGCCCGTTCACACCAGATGCAGTGCGTTCCGGCCAGATTCTAACCAGAACGCACTGCCTCGCATTGTGGCCGGCTCACTTTTTTGTGGGGCAGGAGGGGGTGTGGCGGGCCATTGAAGTGAATGGCACCGTAGCCACGCCCTCCGGCCGCAATGCGATCGGCCGCACGGGATCACAAGGCAAATTATGCCTCCGGTCCGGTGCGATCAAAATGCTGCAAGCGCTATTTTGATCGCACCGGACTGCAGGCATAATTTGCCTTGTGATCCCGTGCAGCCAATCGCATTGCGGCCGGAAGACATGGCTAAGGTACCATTCACTTCAATGGCCCGTCACGCCCCTTCCTGCCCCACAAAATAAGTGAGCCGGCCACAATGCGAGGCAGTACGTTCTGGCTAGAATAGGGTCGGAACGCACTGCATCTGGTCTGAACGGGCCCTTAGGCAATCAGCATATGCAAAGAACTGAAACATCAAATGCATTGCAAAATTTGAATAACTTGCATATAAGCACAGTTAGGATTTTATCATGAGGTGAAAAGGAAAATAGATTGCACTACAGTATATAATCCTTTGCATTTCAGTATTATCGATGCAAATGATAGTGAAATCTGTCTCCCTGCTCTTCTCCTGAAACAAGGGACGCTGTGCGTTACTGCTGTTTTGATTTTATGTCCTCCTGCAGCTTAAAATGTAAAGTGGATAAAACTAAAGTGGTTATCATTCATACTCTTCTCAACTCCTCAAGCTTGCTGCTTGGGGAATCATTTTGACACTGAAGTCTCATTCTCTCCATGCTTTAATAACTGCCTTTCATCTTCAGCTAAGGAATATTGCTTGAATCGGCCCTTTTTCTCATGCATGATACATCTAAAATACTGTTGCCTGTTGTAATTATATGCAACCTTGACTAATGCAATACTTCATTCTGTCACTTACTTCTGCTAAAGATTGGACTCAGAGATTTCAGTACATTTTAAATGCTTCAGCATGGCTTAGCAACCTGTTTCCACTTTTTGATTTCTGCTCCTGTCTGTTAGTGCCTGCACTGGTTCTCTACTGTCTGCAGAGTACAATTAGTAAACCCTTTTCTAAGATGTAAAGCCCTCAACAGTCTGGTCCTTCCTTTATCTCCAAGTATACAGGAATCAAGAATCTTTGTTCCCCTGATGAGCTTTTTTTCTAGCTTAATGGTCACTTACTCAAACCTCCAGGTCATCAAGCCGATGCCTGTCATCAAGCATTCACCATCCCTCCAAATCTTTAAATACACCCACCTTTTTAATAAAAACTTATAGCCTCCATTCACAATCACATCCTCTTATCTGCCACAATCTATTCCTTTATAGAGAAAACCTGTGTATATAAAAAAAACTCCTTCCTACCTACTTCTGACCTTCCTTTTAGGCTTCTTCCAGCTGCTTTTGCATTTCTATTAACCTCGTATAGGGAAAAGCAGTTCTGATGCAACAAACGCCCTTGTACACAAGCTTTTAGTTGGAGAATTTATTTTGAATCCGACTGAAATATTAATTTGAATCCGGTTGAAATCCAAAGTGTTACTACAGCTAATTGTTGATGTGCAGCTATGTCGTAGTATCTAAACTCAACACCTGTACAATAAAGGGAATGTGAGATCCTGCTGTGAGCATGTCTTGGTTAAATGCCTATTGCCTTCCCCGGAGTGAGGCTGTTTTTACTGTATTTTGACTATTGAACACATATACAATATGACTTTTGTCTTGCGAGGGTTGTAAAGTACTTTAAAAAAACGTACGATCGGCGCGTGCGCACACCGGCCCGTTCGGCAGTTGTCTCTCGATCATGTTAAAAACCAGCCGAAAATCGTACGATTCTCGGCTGGTTTTCCAACATGATCGAAATACAAAAGTCGTGCGACCGTACAGTGGGAACGGTCGCACGCCTTCCATACACTGCACGATTCTCGTACGATCGTGGGATTTCCCGCGATTCTCGTACGAGAATCGTGCAGTGTATGGGCACCTTTAGTGTTAAGCATGCTGTAAATATTATCACTCACTGATACTTTTTCTGATGCAGAACATTATAACAAGTGCACAAAACAATGATGCCTTTTTTTAATCCTACTTTAAGTAATGCTTTTGTGGTTGTTTGCCTTTTGCAAATCACCCTTGTTCTATGCTTGAAGAAGAAATCTGGCAAGATTTTTATTAACCTTGCAGTGGGGGTAGCCCAGGAGTTAGCTGCTCGTATTGGTCTATGAAGGAAAATAAAAAGGTTATACTCGCCCGATTCTCTGAGCCGGCTTGTTGTTAGACCGGTCCTTCCAAGCTTGCTCACTCTCTGCTGCAGCAGGCTAAGGATATTCAAATAATTACGTCCAATACAATGTGTATAGCATGTGAAGATGCAGAGAGACATGCCTGGAGCATAGGAGACAGGCAAGAGGAAGCACTGTCACAGCTGGCCGTCTCAGAGGTTCAGGTGAGTATAAATGTTATTTCCCTCCTTAGACCAAAATAAGCAGTTAAAGGAGAACTATGAGGTGAGTGCTTTTCACTCACCTCATAGTTCTAGCCGACCTGTGACAATGAGACTGTCACAAGTCGTCTCAATAGATCGGGAAGTGAGCGAACACATATCGTCGCTCGCTCACTTCTCGATCTATCCGTGCAGAGAGCCGTGACTGTCACTCACGGCTCCCTGCATGGATTCCCCTCCTCCCCTGTCCGATACTCCAGCGCTGACTGGCGGAACGGACGGGGGAGGGGGCGGGTACAGCTGGCTCTGCTTCTAGATAGGCAGAGCCAGCTGTAACTCACGCAGCTGGGTCGATCCAGACAGAATTGTTGGGATCCGTCCCGGCTGCGGCGTCTCCGTATACCGCGAGCTGCAGCTCGCAGTATACTGAGCTTTGGGTGACCGAAGGAGGCTAGTTTGTGTCCTTCCGTTACCCTTAGGAGAACTATGGGGAAAAGCTTTAACCCCATAGTTCTCCTTTAACTCTTGCAGTGTGGGGGTAGCCCCACTGCAGGGGTTAAAAAAATCTTTGCCTGGAGTTCTTCTTTAAGCCTGTATGAAGGAGTATGTAAGCACCAGTCCGATGGATTTTTGAGTAGAGGGATCCAAAAAAGTACAGATAGGCGGGCAAAAGCTTATTAACAGCTAGAAGGAGGTGGGGCAGGCTTGGGAAATGAAGCAAGAGTAGATACAGTAAAGCCTTTATCCAGAACATACATTATAAGTAAAGGCTCCAAGTAAGAATTAGCTCACGTTTTTCTATTTATTTCCTTTAATAATGTTGAGACCTTTAATATGATATAACATTGTCCTTATTTTTTGGAAATAATCTATTGGTATACAAATGTCCTTGAAATGTAGATTTGATTTTCATTCAGGGCTGGGGATATGGGAAACATTACAGACACTTTGCAGCAATGTTTGCAGTGCCAGGATACAGTGTCACTATACAGACTTGCACTTCAATCTGTGCAGGAGTTCATGCCAAGTTCAAAAGAGAAGGACTACATGAGGGAGGTAAGATCATAAAACATTCCAGTTACACCAATTATTTTCTTTTGATATTATTTATGGCTATCATGGGGTAGAACTTGACCATGCTCATTTAGATTTGCCTTTGACACCTATAGTTTATAATAATAGAGGTCTTGACTTACACTGGCTATAGTAGTTATTTACCCAATTTGACTTTTGTTTGCAGCATATTTGACCTAATGACTGCTGTTGCACTACCATGTCACTGTGAATAAGCTAGTACATTGTTCCCCCTTTAAATAACATTTAAAGCCAGTGGTGCAACAACTACCATTACTGCCCTGTCAGCAATGGCAAGGGTGAGATAATTGTGACTTCTATTTGAGACACATCGGAGATTTGCTTGTTCTTATGTTTATAACTGAAACACACACAGAGCTTGCACTTGCTTTAGTTATGGATAGATGTTTGGTGGGCGGAGTCTTAAATTCTGCCAGTATTGAACCCGGAAAGGTGAATAGTAAGGTACGGGAAAAGAGGGGGTGTTTGGTTTAGCAGCTCCTCAGCTGCTACTATGCTCCTTTTAGGGCCATCTTGTGGTGGTAGCGGCATTCATCCAGCTGCCCTCTGGTTGGAAGATTTATAAATCCGCTCCATATACAAAACGCACAGCTCACCCCTCTCCAATGCCTTGTATTCCACACTCAGTGCTCTGGACAACTGTTTCTGCCCTCAAACAGCCATGATTAAAGTGAACCTTTACCCCCTTTTGCTAAAAATCTCATCAGAATGCATCTTACAATCATTAGTTAAACAAACTTGTTTTTCATTTACTTACAAATAGAGTTCATCCACTTCCTGGTCCAGTTCTGGCACAAATGATGTAATGTGCCAAAGCTTTGCATCTTGGGAAGGTTACATCAGCAGAGTATTGCTGGGAAATCTCATCTGTAATCTCATGAGTTCTCAGGGAAACGCATTTTCCTCCTAGTCATATGTGCCAGAGTTCCAGGAAATAAATGGAGAGCTAGTAATTTGCCCTTAGTTAGCATGGCCACTGCCAGAAGGCTGGGAAAGGAAAGAGAAACAAGGTATGCAAAGAATACAAAGCCTGCAATTATCTAGAAGTATGTGTCCCGGTCAAGTCACTATCTGTAAGGAGTTTGCTTGTTCTCCCTGTGGTTGTGTGGGTTTCCCCTGGGTACTCCGGTTTGCTCCTATACTCCAAAGACATGCTGGAAGGTGAATTGACTCCTGTCTATATTGGCCCTGTATGTATTCATGTGAGATTGGGAACTTAGATTGTAAGCTCCTTGAGGGTAGGGACTGTGAATGTGCAATTGTGAAAGCGCTGCGTAAATTGTCGGCGCTATAAATACCTGTAATAGTAAAATAATACATTTTTTTTTTCCCCTACAGATTCTTTGCCTTATCAGTGTCAGCCACAATGGTGTGAGCGAATGTGAACTGATAGAGCTGTGCTCAGAACTGACATGGCCAGTATTAAGTTTTCTGGTGTACCACCTAAATAAAATGGTTGTGTTACGATACAGCTGTGGTCTGCTCCAGTTTCAGCATTTGCAGGTAAAGAACTTGCATAGTTCTTGTTATTATATTTGTTTAATATATTTCTCTTATGCCTCTTAGGAACTCTGTTGGAGAGATATTTGATTATGAGGGGTTCCCACTCTTCCTGTTTGATTTTGTGTTTTATGCTATGGTGAATAAAACAGGAGGAGTTGGAATATGCAAAAGAGGGCTGGAACTACTCTGTAGTTTCTTGTTGTGTGTACAGCCCGTAATCTGTTTTGGTGACCGATTAACATTCTGGTATAACATTTGGTATTTCTCCACACTTTCTGTCCCTTTGGAAACTGTCAGAGAGAAACATAGGTGAATCTCCCCAACAGGGGCTTAGACAGCAATAGAAACCTGGCAGAGTTTATAGCCCTTCCCCGCTCTGTCCAAAATGGAAAAAAAAAAAGATTTGGCTAGAGTTCCAATTTAATTATCAGACATTTCCCTTTCCCAGAATTCGTCACTAGGTTTCTCAAATCATTCTGGTTGAAACTGGTAATCTGATGACAATTGAAGCCGCTATGCTGTCAGACAATGGCTCATAGACTTACCCTAATCAAACAGCAACTCACAGTCATGCATAGTCTACTACATTGTAGACCACATAAGCTTTCCGTACAAATGTAATGCATGTAGGAAAGGTTTTTTGCTACGTCGCATGGTATCTATGGTCAAAAATTAAAAAGTGCAAGTTAGAAGCTAATCAGAAAGTTCTCCGCCTCATGTCAAATGGAAGTGGAATGCACCTAAAAGGAAATTTGTTGACATAGACCTTAACCCACCTCAAGCCCCCCTGACAGTCAGCCCTTTGTACAGAAAACCCAACAGTTCATTTAACTCTGTGTGCATTTTGCAATTGTTATAGCTTGTCCCAATGTGCTGTGCTGCATGCCCAATGCAACATGTCTATTCTTTTTTGTAAAGCGCACACCAATGCAGCACGTTAGTGTGAACGTAAGAAATAGGACATTAGGCAAATTGCCTTGTCTGTGCGTTGGTAACTGTTGGGCAATACTGCTGATATGAACAAGCCCCATATATTGAACTGAACTTTTTAATATGGAACTTCTAAATATGCATTACTCTGTGTTTTCTCTCTAGGCAGAAGAGGCTGTGAGAATGGAGTATATGCAAGGAGGTCAAAATATTGTCTCCGAGTACAGAGAGAAACTTGTGCAGTACTTCACCATACAATTAAGGTATTGTACAACATCCCACTTTACTTTAAAGTATATTTTGGTAAGCAGCTCGTGCTTCCGTTTTTCGTTCCTAGGCAAGAATGACGTACCTCCAAGTGCCCGCAGCCTCCTGGGATACTTACGTCACCCATCCCAGGAGGCTTCGGAATAATGTAGAACCCATTGCGCATGCATCGTGTTGTGTCACAAGAGGGGTGGCTGTAAGAAACTGGGTGTACCGATGACTGAGAAGATAGCAGGGCAGGACCTGGTGTGCTGTGGATTGTCAGATTACAGCAAGACAACACTGGATTTGCTGGGCATGTGAGTATGTTTCAGTGTGACCCAGGAAACAAGAAAAGAGGGTTTAAAAATATAGTAAAAAGGGGGTAAAGTTCCTCTTTAAAGAAACAAAAGGGGCAAAGTGACAGGTTCTCTTTAAAAAAAAAATCCACTGCTTCATTCCTCTGTTGCAGCATTTAGTCCTAAGTCTGTGCCCATGACAAATTCGCTTTAAAGAGAAATCATAATGGTTTTGGATCAAGCTTATTTTTCTTTTTTTAATGCTCTGAAATGTTATACTCTCTGTATACTGTATATATATATTTTTAACATTTTTGGTCTAGGGGATGGATTAAAGAGAATATACTCACCTGAACCTCGGTCCCATCTGGCTGCCAGACCGGTCATCACAGCCTCTTCTTCACTGGTCTACATTTTTTTTTACAAACTCACTGAATAAAATGATCTTTTATTAATACATATTAAAACAATATTATAATATTATGCCTGTCCACCTAATTAGGTTACAGTCATATTACATGATAAGGATTCCATACATATTAGATATTGCAAATACCAAAGAATAATGCAATCCTCCTTTATATATAGCTTGTTCATATGACATGAAGACTCAACACGTTTGTCGATAGTGCTTCTTCAAGAGTCCTATGAATCCACAAATGGACAATTGCATATTAGTGCCATACAACATATGAATGAACACAAATTATGCATATTTTTATCACCATCCAAATGCATCATCTCCCGACCCTACTTACCTAACAGTCTAAGGACAGTCAACAGCGTCCGGGGCACCCACAAAACAGGGTGGGGGGGAGGAGAGGGGAAGAAACGAGAAGATGCGTACAGTAGGATACCCAAGTTGGGGCCTTTCCGGGGAGATCAAAGCAAAACCAAGCGAGTTACCTATATAAGTGACATATAGGTTAAGTAAAACCAATAACTGGCTAATATGAATGGAATCCATATCATGTAATATGACTGTAACTTAATAAGGAGGACAGACAAATTATTGTTTTAAGGAAAATGTATTTATAAAAGATCATTTTATTCAGAGAGTTTGTAGAAGTTTTTGGCACCGAAAAAGCCCCATTTGCTGTTATATGTTGTTATAGTTCATTGGTTGTAAGAGCTTTGCAATGTCCTGTGTATGTATTAGCGTTATAAATATTGGAAATAATAATACAAATAAATACTACTCTCTAACAGTATCCTCTCCAGTATCAGTTTATTTATATCCACCATGATGACTGTTTTACAATTTTTAGTTAGATGTATGCAAATTACTGCCTCTGTTTGTTTATGAATTGATTGATAAACAAATTGGTGATTTTGAAATAAAATAGCCATCCTGTTTTCACAAATGACAGTTTGTCCCTTCTTTTTAGCTGTGACCGTGTGACATGGAGGAGTGCAGATGAGCTCACTTGGCTGTACCAGCAACAAGGCGAGAAACAGAAGCTGCACAGATGTCTAATGAACCTCTTTGTGTCCCAGAATCTCTATAAAAGGTCTGTGTGCAAAAGATGCCAGAACCAGCCGAGAATGACTGAAATGTGGCAGGAACAAAGTGCATTGTACTTACAGATCAAACAGTGCTAATAGCCATATTGAATTAGTATTGACAATATGCTCAACTGTGTTTATTGTAGAAGTAAGGAATTTTATTTGCAATGTTCTTTCTTTACCAGGGGGCATTTTGCTGAGCTGCTCAGCTATTGGCAGCTTGTGGGTAAGGACAAAATAGCCATGGCTACAGAATACTTTGATGCTTTGAAGCAACATGAGAAGCTCTGTGAAGGAGAGGAGAGCATGACCTGCTTGGCAGACCTGTATGAAACACTTGGACGATTTCTCAAAGACCTTGGTCTTCTCAATCAGGTAAGTTTGGTTGAAATGTTATATTAAATTGGACCTATATGAAGAATGACAAATAAAGGTTTTCTCTCTCATATGGAATACCTAGTAAGGTTAATTGTGGCTAAACACTGCCCTGAAAATCTACCTTTTGCCTTAAATTCCTTACGAGATTTTGCAGTGCCAAGCCGGGACGGATCCCGACATTACTGTCTGGATCCACCCAGCTGTGTGAGTGACAGCTGGCTCTGCCTATCTAGAGGCAGCGCAAGCTGAACCCGCCCCCTCCCCTGTCCGTTCCGCCAGTCAGCACTGGAGGATCGGACAGAGGAGGGCGGAGATCCCTGCAGGGAGCCGTGAGTGACAGTCACGGCTCTCTGCAGGGACAGGATCGAGAAGTGAGCGAGCAACGATATGTGTTCGCACACTTCCCGATCTATTGAGCCGACCTGTGACAGTTTCATTGTCACAGGTCGGCTAGAACTATGAGGCTGAGTGATTTTCACTCACCTCATAGTTCTCCTTTAAAGAGAGATTTTATTTCTGAGATCACCTGCTTTGCTTAATTGTGGTGAATTTAGCTGAATACAATATACCATGCAATGGTCCATATGTGTAAAGTTTAATGTAACAGTGTCTAAAGCCACCTATGGACAGGATTTATCATCTCTCTAATGATTTTTATGTGCTTGTATGTCAAACAGAATCACAATTTAGCACAGAGTTTCTCAACCAGTGTTATATGTACCTCTAGGGGTACCCCTGCAGATCCACAGGAACCAGTGGCGGAACTACCGCCATAGCGACCCATGCGGGCGCTATGGGGCCCGCGACAGAGGGGGGCCCGGTTAGGAACAGGGCTTTCAATCCCACCCAGGTCCTGGCATCGGTGCTCACTCCCAGGGAACTACTGGAGCGTTCAGGCTGACGTTCAGTCCAGTCTCCGCAACCCCGGACATTGTAGGTGGAGTCGGAGACAGCTGAATGGGTGGGATCAGACTCCTGCTGCCTTCTCGGGATTGGTTAGCAGGAGGAGTGGGCGTGGTTTGGAGGTGGCGCGGCTGTCGACGGACGGACCTCGGGGACACCGAGAAGATCGAGGAGGGGACAGAGGTAGGGAGACATCTGCAGTCAGATAGTGGCTTGAAGTTAATGTCAATGGGGCTTGAAGTTTAAGCATTGTGCTGGCCCTGTTGCTGTATGGTGCTGTGACAAGACTTCCCAGGTGTCTGCTGGCTCTCTGGGAAGACACCTGGGAAGTTTTGTATTCTACATGCTGCAGGGGTAATTAATTACTGTGCTGTACCTGTCATTGTCCAGCAGTACTGTCCCTGCTCTCTATCCCTAAGGGCTTGCTCACACCAATTACAGTGCTTTCCAGATCGGTTGCTGCTGGAACGCACTGTATCGCACACACCTGCGTTCTGGGGTGGGAGGGGGCGTGGCGATGCATTGAAGTCAATGGCACTGCAGACAGAAAGGATCTCAACAATGGCAGTCTTTATATACATGTTTTCTTTTCTGTTTTAGTATACTGGTAGATAAGTTGTACTAAAGTTGCATATCTATCTGTTCCTGTTCCAGATCTTGGTATAAAATCTTTCGTCAACCAAATATGACTTTATTTTATTAGGCTGTGACACCTCTTCAGCGCTCGTTGGAAATCCGAGAAACTGCTCTAGACCCAGACCATCCCAGTGTAGCTCAGTCTCTACACCAGCTGGCAGGTGTCTATGTACAGTCCAAAAAGTTTGGGAATGCTGAGCAGCTGTATAAGCAGGCTCTGGAGATAAGTGAGAATGCCTATGGCAGTGAACACCTGAGAGTGGCCTGGGAACTGGATGCTCTGGCTGTGCTATATCAGAAGCAGAACAAGTAAGAATTACCAGTGTCACAGTATTAGCCACAGGAACACAATACAAATATTTTTGATCTGTTTATTATTATGAATAAAGTTTATTTGCCTTTCCCAAACTATCTGTAATGGCACTTCTGCATTTCTAAAAAGGTTTGTTTCTGTGCTTCACAGATATGAACAAGCAGAACAGCTAAGGAAAAGGTCATTAAGGATTCGACAGAAAGCAGCGAGAAGAAAAGGCAGTATGGTATGAGGAGGACATGTTTGCACAACATGTACACACGTACACATACTATGCCTATGTATGGGCCTCCTTAGGTCTCAGATCTCCTTAGGTTTCAGATCTAGCCAGTACCAATGGGAGACAGCAATTGATATGCTTATTGAGAAGGTCTTTACTGGTGTGTGCAGCTGTACAGGGGCTTTCTTAGACTCTGAGTCGAAATGAACTTTGAAATAAATCCTATATAGTTAAATTTTTCATAAACATACTGACTTGTTCCCCGTTAAGGCATCGGCAGCAGGTTTTACAGTCCTGG
>NW_017306487.1:898485-912603 GCF_000935625.1 Nanorana parkeri
TAGAGTTGGGTGCCATTATAATAAGTTCTGAAGACCAACTCCAGGTTTGACACAACTCCCAACGCCTGCTTAATAAAAAGAGTGTATGCTACAATCAAGGCATGCCTCTGGTGATAACTGTCACAGTTATTATGTCCACTCTCAAACCATCTTTTTATACCTTGGGATAGGAGGGTTCAGTTCCGTTTTTATGAAATGTTGCATGGATGCTGGCATTGGAGTCAAGAGGTAGTATAGCTTAGCGGTCCATTGGTTGAGTATACACCACACTGATCATGTCAGTACTACTATTATTTGTATTGCTCCTTTGATGTTAATAAAACAAATTCTATATGCATACAATAAATTCTTATCAGTCTCTTGGAAGCTGCAGCCAGATGAAGATAATTAGGGTACTCTGGTACTGTTTGCATTGTGTACTAACAAGTTGAGGCACTCAAAGTGCTTATCTTTCCCAGAAGAAAGCTTAACACTTGTTCTTTGTTACTCTTCAGTATGGGTTTGCATTATTAAGACGCCGTGCTCTTCTGCTGGAGGAAGTAACGCTGGGCAAAGACACTGCAGACAATGCTCGAACACTGAATGAACTTGGAGTTTTGTATTACTTACAGAATAACCTTGAGTAAGTATTTGCTATTGTTGGAGTGACTAAGTATTGATTCCTAACATGTAAAAGTCATTTTGTCCTACTTATAATACCGCAAAGGGCTCCTTACTATCTGTCACAAGTTTGTAAAGACGAAGATCACCAGCACTCAGTCGAAAGCATTCAATTCTTTTGCTTATTTATTAAAGAAACATGTCACAAGTGTCAATTTGACAATGTTTTGGGGCCACCCAGTGTCCCTTCTTCAAGGCAACATAGTAATGTTACGTCGCCTTGAAGAAGAGACCCTGCGTGGTCCTGAAAAGTTGGCTTATTGAAGCTTGTTATATGTTTCTTCAATCAATAAGCAAAAGAATTGGTTACTTTTGGTTACGTTTACAATCATTTAGAATACAGATGTGTGGCATAGAAAAGATAGCAACAACAAATATGGGAATTAACAAAGTATGCCAAATATCAATATTAATAAAATGTGGATCCTAGTGGGCAGCCAATACAGCTGACGCAGCAAAAGACTGATTCTGTGTTCATAAATTACATTTGGAAAAATCAGATGAAATGCAACACCACAAAACAGATTGAGAGATAGAGTCAGATCTGCAACCCACAGGCATTGCAAACACTCAATGCTATATACATGACCAGTTTCACAATTGTTAGCTTAAATCACCAGAGCAACACTTCTGTCCCCAGAAGCTCTATGTGATCAATACGTATGTGTCTCCAACTTATTTTAAAGCTGCAGCCACTGACATGAATCCTATAAAGGATAGCAATAAGTCTCTTGTGTTTTTTACGTTCCTTTGGGCCCTTGGTCTGTCTCTAACTGAATCTGTGTCAGCTTTGTGCAGCATCACTCTATTAGCTTTTCTTAATGGAGATCTATTTGGTTTTAGTTTAGTATTTCCCATGGCAGGGCATTCAAAATGCTGCCCACCTGTATAAGATTGAAAACAGAGGGAGATAATACATTTTTGAACATGTCTCCGCTGTGTTTTCTTGTCCCTCAGAAGGTGTTTAAGGCATAATATGTCTCAGTAGATGAAAGAGGAGGATTCTGTTACTGCATGCACAATGTTGTACAATAATAATAATGTTTTGTACTGTACTCAAAATCTTACTGAATATATGACCAGTGATGGTAAATCATATACTGTACATGCAAAGTATATATTGATTAACCTGCCTTCAATTGGGAAGCTTCAACTTTATCAGATTCGGTTGATGTGTACAATTGGCATCCTGTTCTGAGAGCATAGAAAAGGTTATATGTTGACCACATTTCCAGGCAGAGGTTTCCATAATGCAATGGAGTTCCACCTAGGGCTACAGTTTTCCCAATTCTCTAGTCATCAGTTCTATGTTTACTGACACAGAGCAGACAAATTGTCTCTTTCCCCAGTCATCTATCCAGGAGAGCTCCAGAGAGAGCATAACTCTACCCACCTGAGGCAGGAAACACAATTGCCATACACTTAGGAATCAGCCAATTACTGTATTATGTTATCTCCTTTAGTCAGTGACTTTTTTGGAACTTAGATGTGAAGCAGGCTCGCATGAGTGCTATCCTCCACCACTCAAAAACGTACCTACTGGGGTTGATTTTTTTTCATCTTGGCAGCAGAAGCTGTGCAATAATTTCCATCTGCCACCTTTGCCAGCCTACTGACGGGTGAGGGTGCTGCCTGGGTCCCCCCCTTCCCTTTCAGCTACATGCTCAGAGAGTTCAAGGACCTCCTCATGCTCTGCCCCTTGGTAAAGGCAGATGCATCGGATGCTTTTTAAGCTAGCATGTGCAATTTCCCTTTGACTGAAGAAGCTAGACATCACTGGTAGGGGTGGAGCTTGGGGAAAGGAATGGGCCATGAGTTCTGGCCTTTGAAATGCTGGGAGAAGGGGTGAGGATCCAGCTGGCCACTCTTAAGAGAGGAGAGCGCAGACATCGAGATCACAAAGCAAGGTAATTGAATCTGCAGGTTTACACTTTTTTGGAGTATGTGGCTGACCTTCTAAGACACTTGACAAACTGGAAGAAAAGGTGTCTATGGCTTTATATGATTGTATGCATCAGAACCTCAAAAAAGATAAAGGTTGTGTATTCTCCATAAAATGCCCACAGAATCCATTCAATAATAGTGGCTTGATCCCAAGAAGAAGCCTACATTTTCTAAGATCATAAAGTTCAGGTTTCTCCTCAATGATGATCTTGCTCTTCATAGGAACAAAAATTCTAGGCTTAAAGCAGCCTTTTTCTCAGGTTTCAAAGCGTACTGACTTGCTTTTTAAGACATGGGGATCCCTTAGGAACCTGAAGTCGGCTCTTGCCACTACCAAGAGGATGCTCGCTAAATCTGTGGATTGCCTTAGTTCCTTCCGCAGAGCCTTATGGTTCAAAACTTGGCCCAGAGATCCTTCTTCAGATTTTCACCTCTGTGACATTACTTTGTCCATACATTTGCTGTTTCACCCTCACTTAGAAGCAGTCTTGGACCATACAGCAGATAGAAGGAAGGCTTTTCTCATCAAAAAGAAGGCGGCTACAGCCAAGCATTTTTTTTTTTTTTAAACTCAAAAAACCAAGGGCAGATGTCTAAAGAGTCAGGCCAAAAAAAAACATGGCTGGGACAAAAAAGCAAGTCAAAGGAGTGGTTTTAAAATATAACCTCCAACATTTAAATTCAGGTGAAGGTTGTATTTTGGAGTTTTCTGACCTTTGAGTTTTTTCCTGCAAGCTCCTCCAAAAGATCAAACGAAAGCCTTGGCTTTGATATCGCTTCTAATGGAACTAGTAAATCAGAAAGTGTTGATTCCAGTACCCATAGAGGAAGAAAACAAACATTTCTACTGTCAGGTTTTTGAAGTTCAGAAACCATCAGGCAAATTTTGCCTAATCCTAAACTTAAAGTTCCATATGGATTCCATCTTTTCAGTGAAAAACAATTTTGCCACCTCAAAACTACATGGCATCAGTTGACTTAAGAGATGCCTTTCTGCATTTAACAATACTTCTGGCCTCCTACCACTACCTCCAACTGGCAGTACTCTGAGAAGGGAAGATAAGGCACTTCCAGTTCAGAATTTCTCTCAGTACCCAGAATATTCACCAAAGTTATGGCTGAGGCCCTGGTACCCATAAAACTTCAGGGGATTTCTGTAATTCCATACTTAGATGATCTTCTCTTCTTTGCTATCTCAGAGATTTAATTGAAGAAGGATCTGTTAACAGTCCTGACCTTTCTTCAAGGTCTTGAATGGATTACATTGTAAATTGGTGCTGTCTGCCTCCTTCTCAAAAAATAGTGTTCCTCAGATATCGGGTGGATTCTGTGATATAGAAGATTTATCTACCAGAGTACCAAAGGAAAAAAACATGACATTACATTTTGCTACAGCAGTTCTTCAAAACAATCTGCCTTTCTTCCTTTCTTGCTATCTTCCATTTGTCGCAATCCAGCTAACAAAAATGAAAATCATTCCGTAGATGACAGAAATTGTGTGTTGGGTTACTTAGGCATAAAGCCTCCCAAAATCCCATTGCTTGATGGATAAAGCAAGCTTTCCAAGATGAATACAAAGCCTTAGGAGAAAAATGGCTGTTTTATCTCTGATGGCATAATCAAGTTTTGTCTACCACTTGGGTTGAGCAGGCTGATGCCACTCTGGACCAAATGTGTTGAGCAGCTACATTGTTTCACCACTGTTGCCTTGACCTTCTCTCTGCTCAGAATCAGTCTTTTAGGATAAAAAGGACAACAGCCTAACAACCGGGTTTGGCTGTTGTCCCTCCCTAACCTGGTAAGTTCTTGCTTATCATCTCAAGTGCTGTCCTTGATAGACGACTAGGTATAATCAGAATTGGACTTATCGGTAACTATTACCAGGAGTCTTCCAGGACAGCAGGGATTCCCTCCCTATGTGTTTAAACCCTACTGTCTTTCAGTTACATTCCTGCTTTCTTGGACAAATACTGGCTGACTCTTAAGAGCCTTTTAAAGTCTGTGGCAATTGTTTTTTCTATCTCCAACGGTGGAGTTAGACTCTGTCAGGTGCTGTACTGGAAGCCTCCTGGAAATAGAGTCATCGGTAAGTCTAACTCTGATTTTCACCCACTTTGCCCCCAACCTTAATGTGCCTTTGTGGATATGATGTTTGATTTTGTTTCGCTAGAAACATATGTCTTGTGTCTTTGAGGATAATAATGATGCAAGGTCTTTGTCATTGTTTCATGTTTGTTTTCTGCTTTAATGTAGAACAGCAGAAATGTTTTTTAAACGTTCACTGGAAATGAGGGAACGGGTCCTGGGTCCAGAACATCCAGACTGCTCACAGTCTCTCAACAATCTGGCTGCTTTATACAATGAGAAGAAGCAATACGACAAGGCGGAGGAGTTGTATGAAAGAGCATTAGACATAAGAAAGAGAGCTCTGTCTCCAGACCATCCATCATTGGCCTATACAGTAAAACATTTAGCTGTGCTTTACAAAAGAAAAGTAAGTAAACCTTTGATCTGTCCTATACGAATAAAACACTGCCAATAAGAGAATACAGTAAGCTTTGTGCTTCAACTGAAGCAGTTATTCAGTAAATGGAGCATAAATTCAGCATATGGATGGAGCTCCTTCGTGGCCATACCCCCACCCACCCCACCTCAAGCTGACACTCGGTGCCGGGCAGCATATTTTGTACCTCTCACCTATAAAAGTGGAAAGCATGTGGGGACCCACTGAACATGGGGTCCTGGCCCACTTTTGGGTCACGACCCACCAGTTGAGAATCAAGGCTCTAAATTGTAGAGTTAGAAATACTGTTCTCCCAGGAAAAGGTTCCCAGTATTGTTCTGCCATCTAGTGGTTAACTTGATAATAGATTTAATTAGTGCTGTGTACATTCTATTATATGTGTGTGACTGCAGGAGAGGCAGCTTATCTCAGGCATGTTCCTTTCTAAGGTTGCACCAGGGGCGCACCTTCTTTTCTATAGCTAGGTGGGAGTCGAGCTTGATTCTCAGCTTTATTGGATGTTTTCCTCCTTGTTGTTTTGTGAGGAGAACTTCCTGCTATCCCCTGCCTATTTCTTTTATACGAAGCTCTAATGTACCTTCCTAGTTGGTCATGCATACTCCAGTGGATCAAACTTGGTTCTCTAAGAGGTTGCAGGGACCACCATTCACACCTTGGGAGTTACCTTTGAATCAATCATTCTTGTTTTTCTAGCTTCAGGCATAGTTTCCATTCTGTTACCACCTGGTCTTGCCCTCTTCCTACTAAGCGGGAGTCAGCCTCAGCTTTGGGTGTTGAACCCTTAGGAAGCCCTTAAGCTGCACGCAATTTTCAGTTTTGTTCACACTGGGCCTGTTAGCGGTGGTTTGCTGTCAAACACCTCTCAGCTGGTTGGTTTTTGGCTGTCCTGACATTAATTGACATCCTTTGCTTGGACAAGGAAAAGATTTTACAGTGAGTAAAAACATAAAAATTTTAGTTTAAGGAATACACACCTGCATGAATGGTGTTTTTTTTTCTGCCTTAAGTTCAGCCTAAGAATAAGTTTCTCCTCATCACCTAGCCTAAACTATGCAAACTGGTGACATTGGGAATATGCTTAAAGTAGAACTAATGAGGCGAGTGAAAATCACTCCGCCTCATAGTTCTAGCCGACCTGTGACAATGAAACAGTCACACGTCGGCTCAATATATTGGGAAGTGAGCGAACACATTCCGTCGCTCGCTCACATCTCGATCCTGTGCCTGCAGAGAGCAGTGACTGTCACTCACGGCTCCCTGCAGGGATCCCCCTCCCCTGTCCGATCCTCCAGCGCTGACTGGCGGAACGGACGGGGGTGGGGGTGTGTACAGCTGTCTCTGCCTCTAGATAGGCAGAGCCAGCTGTCACTCACGCAGCTGGGTGGATCCAGACAGCATTGTCAGGATCTGTCCCGGCTGCAGCGTCTCAGTATACCGCGAACTGTAGCTCCTGATATACTGAGCTTTGGGTGACGGGAGGACGCTAGTTTGTGTCCTCCCGTTACCCTTAGGAGAACTATGGGGAAAAGCACCGACCACATGGTTCTCCTTTAATTGGTTTATATGTCTTCAGATTACAAATGGCAGTTGTCTATGAAATATGTTAATACTGCCAATTTGAATGATTCATCTTTCATACCTCACTTGTGTAAACACTTTCTGAATATTTTCTAGGGAAAGCTTGACAAAGCCGCACCTCTGTATGAACTCACTGTAGAAATCCGACAGAAGTCATTTGGTCCCAAACACCCGAGTGTTGCTACTGCCTTGGTGAATCTTGCCGTATTGTACTGTCAGATGGTAAGAATTATCTAGTGGTGACTGCAACATTTTAGTTTATACAGTTTGCAGGTTTTGTACGTAACTCATTTGGTAACCTCTGGATATTCAAGTAAATAAAGTTTTTACTTTTAGTCTGTTATAATAAATTAAATATTATTATTATATAGGATTTATATAGTACCAACAGTTTGCGCAGCGCTTTACAATATAAGGAAGAGATTACAATCACAATTCAAGACAGGATGGTAAGGAGGGCCCTGCCCGTGAGGGCTTACAATCCAGAAGGGAGGGGCAAGTGATACATGAGGAGGTAGCTGTGTGGGGATGAATTATTTGAGAATGTGATGGTTGAGTGGTTAGGTTGAGGTGGGATAGGATTCCCTGAAGAGATGAGTCTTAAGGGATCGCCTAAAGGCAGTCAGAGTGGGAGATGGTCGGACAGGTTGGGGTAAAGAGTTCCATAGGATGGGAGGGAGGCTAACTAAAAAACATGCAGCCCTGGGAAACAGGAGGAGAACCTGTAAATGCAGATCGACAAAAGAACACAAAGAGCGCAACAACAATGGAGCACTAGCTAACTGGACAAGACATGGCAGAGAATCAATGTATTGACACTTACATGTGGATCCAGCAACCAGGAGATGGACAGCCTGTGTGGAGGATCGGGACACCCGTGATGTGTGCCCGAATCTGGCTGGTGAGCTGCCTGGAGGAGTTCGTCCACAGAAGGGAGGGAGGCTGTGAACGAGGAGAGGGGAGGTGCCGCTAAAAGAATGCGAGATCTGGGCAGTGTGGGGGAGACCCAGCGGTGTCGGGTGCAGACTGGGCTGCTGTGGCCTCGGCTGTGGTTATCAGTGCTCGGTCTCTGCCAGATCTGACTGGAAAGGTGCCCATACACTGCGCGATTATCGTACGATAATCGTATGCGATCGGTTTTTCGTACGATAATCGAGCAGTGTGAACAGAGACGTGCGACCGTTTCTACTGTACGGTCGCACGTCTTCTGTCGAACCAGCATGTTCGAAAACCAGCCGGGAATCGTACGATTCTCGGCTGGTTAGAACGGTGCTCGGAAGATAAATGCTGAACGGGCCGGTGTGCGCACGCGCACACTGCCCGTTCAGCATTGCGGTCATCGGAAGCCCGCCCCTCAGGGGGGCGGGCTTGCGATGATCGAGAGTGCGATCTGCCTGTCCAAGATAGGCAGATCGTAATTTTTTTTAATCCCTTTACAACCATCGCAAGACTAAAGTCTTGCGATGGTTGTAGAGTGTATGGCCACCTGAACAGTGTACGGGAGTCGGTATGTGGGAGCAGCTGACAGGCGACGGGTGATCAGATCAGTGGTGGGATGGAGGTTGTTAGGGAGAGAGCAACGCGTTTCGAGGAATAACCTATTTTTCAAGCTCGAGTGGAACGATCGTTCCACTCGAGCTTGAAAAATAGGTTATTCCTCGAAACGCGTTGCTCTCTCCCTAACAACCTACAGTTATTGTGTTATAATATAAATTTATGTATGGCTTATCCCACCTAGAAAAAACAAGTGGAAGCTTTACCTCTCTATGACCGTGCCATGAAGATTTATGAAGACAGCTTGGGGCGACTGCACCCTAGGGTTGGAGAAACACTAAAGAACTTAGCTGTACTAAGGTAATCTTCAGCAATCACAAGTGTTCTTTTTATTTTAGGCATGTTGTTGTATTTCTATCGGAAGACATTAATGTGTATGTTTTACCAGCACATTGTCATTATATGCAGGTTCACCGGGTGCAAAGCCCCATTCTTTTATTCTTCTTCCAGGCAGGCCCGGCGCTACCGCAAGGCAAGTCATGCGGCCGCCTTACGGCGCTGCAGGGTGAGGGTGGAAAAAACAGGGCATTTTGAAAAGTACTTGTACTTGTCAAAATCCCCCGATGTTTGCGCTATGTTTTTTTTTTCTTTCCCACTTACATTCGGTCAGTAGAGCAGCGGCGAGTCAGCGCTGGTCCAGTGGGAGGAGCTCCAGGTGGGGTCCTAATTTAGCTGGCCGGCGACTGCCAGAGGATCCATTCATTTTACAGAGGTTTTATTTTATTTCTAAAACCACATGCTTAACTGATCAGATGAAGAACTATAGGCTGCAGAAGCTGTATGCAGATCACAACTTTTGCCACAAATGCCTGGTCTCTGAAGCCTCTATATATGACTTTTAATGTTACAGGGCCAGGCTTTTCTTCCAAAAAATCAAAGTGAAAGCTCCAGATAGTTAGTAGCCAAGAACAATGTAGCGCTGATTTAATTAATGCAATGTTTACCCTCCAAGGTGGTCAGAGAGTTATCTTTGCCCCCCACGACAGCCATATACATATCCATCCCCAAATAATAATCCTTACTGGTTGTGTAGTGTTTGATGATAACAGCCAGGCATACCAGCATTCATTAGAAGCTATCCCCACTCAAGAATAGTTGAATAAACTAGAAGTACTAGTTTCCCCTGAATCCTGCATCGGGATATGCTTGAATTGCCCAGGTTTGTAAAATATTGACAAGGTAAAGTACCTATGAAAAATGTCTTGATTGTAAACTTGTGATTTTAGTCAAACTTGAATACAGTAACACAATAATACCTATATAATTATACCAAATAAACACTAAATCTTATTCAAGCTACTGAACCTTTTTGAACAGAAATTATTGATACTTTGTATGCTTTAAAGGGGAACTGAACTCTACCTTCTGCCTGTTTTGGGGGGGCACAGTTTCCAAAGGATTAGCCACCAGTATCCCCTGTGGTCTCTCTGCAACTGATCTTTCTTTTTTGCATGGGGGAGACATCTTGGTAGATGCAGGGCTTTGCTTCTTCATGTCAGAGCCATCACCCAGTGAAGAGAACAGTAGTGGCATCATGACATTTTAATCCAAATCTCCTTGAACTTGCCATCAACGGCAGCAGCTCTCACACTGCAGATACACAGCTATGAAGTTGTATACACCCTTCACATGCCAGAAAGTTCACTACTATTTTTCAGGAGGAATTCAAGACAAAAATTACATGTTTTAGGGTACTGCTTAGGCACAATAACAATATTTAGATGGCCCCTAACATAGAACATTTTCACTTATTGAATTAAATTAAATCCATTTAAAAAGTGATGCAAGAAACTCACTGGTAACAATTATACTATGGGTCCTGCTTGTTTTCCCAGGTACGAAGAAGGTGACTTTGAAAAGGCAGCAGAGCTGTATAAAAGAGCCATGGAAATTAAAGAAGCTGAAACATCGGTGTTGGGGGCTAAAGCTTCCTCTGGGCACTCCTCTAGTGGGGGAGACACGTATAGTCTCAGGAACACTTTACCAGTCAATGTCTTCACTGAATGATGAGAAGAAAACCTGTGCACATCTACCAAACACTTAAGAAGTCTGCAGAAGATACAACAATGCAAGCGCCCTTATTTAAACCTCGACTCTAATGGAAAATCAAGATTGAATTTACACTGGGAAATGCTGAAATTGCCAAATGGAACCAGTTAACACTTTTACCTATCTCTCACACAATGACAGAAATCGTAATGTCCTGGCTATAGTCTAATACCCCAGAAACTGTAGTGTTTGTGCCCACACCCCCCTATATCATTAACCTGTTTGCACCAGAGCTTATTGTAAAGCAAATAAGAGAAAGCTATTTGCATTCACAGGTACAGAACTGTTTTTTTTTACTGGATCACACTTGCCTGGTTCTGACAAGCTAAGGACCCTTTCACATAGCCAGTTTATTCTCCATGAGTTTATGGGACCACACGGGTGCAAAACAGACTGCAGTACACTCCCTATAGGTGGCCGGATGTAAGCGGATCTGCATCTGCCTATATCCACCTGTTTAGGTTTGTCGGGCTAAATGGAAAAAGTTTGTGCCTGGGTCTGCTTTTACTTACCTAAATGGATATGGGCGCATATAGGTGGAGGCAGGTCCATTTACATACAGCCTTAGTGATTACATGGGTCCGTTATTCCCAGTATAGAGGAAAAATCTGAACATGGATGTCACACCCATCTCTATTCTGATCCGACTCCGTCTAGGATTCACTGCTGAGATGGGTGCCTGTATGAAAGGACCCTAAGGAAGAAAATGGCCACATACGGGTCCCAATTATTTGTTTTCTCCTACATATATCTGTTAGAGGTAAAGGAAGACCATATAAAGTGTTGTCAGAAAACATTGTAGTTTTTCTGCAGTGCACTGAAGTTGTTATGCGACCAGCTTATTATAGTTCTTCTAAAGCCGAACTCCATTTAAAAAGATACATATCTGGTTGAGAGTAAACTGTTTTACGTGTCAAATCTTTGATTCTGTTCACTCCTGTACAGATAAGCAATACAGCAATGTCAACTTGCTGTTACCTTCGCTTGCTGATTGGACAGAGAAACCGCAGCCACATGCTTATGAGGTCATCCATGTGCCCTTCTCTAAACAAAACCCAGTTTTAGACTGGCATTGGCTTACAGTCCTAAACTGGCCATACACCTATAGATTATCTGCAGATTTTCTATGGTCAGAGATGGAAAAAGTGCAACAGATTCCTCCATCTACGCTAAACTGTGTGGATGGAGGAATCTCCCACAGGGCCCAGCTTCAGCATCTTGCTAGTCGGCCCCACTGGCTCTCAAAACACCTGAACAATACCTGCATCCAATCAGATTATTCAGGTGTTTTGAGAGCCGGCGGGGCAACTAGCAAGATACTGAAGCTTGGCCCAGTGGGAGATTCCTCCATCCACACAGTGTAGCGTAGATGAAGGAATCTGTTGCACTTTTTCCATCTGACCATAGAACATGTGAAGATAATCTATAGGTGTATGATCAGCTTTAGTCCTCCCTTTCTCGATTAGCCCCCGTGAGTGTGTGGGTTGCTGAAAGTTAATAGACAGCTATCAGGTACGATTACTTGTATAAGACACCCAGCAGTATTTTTCTTTATTGTACATTATTCAGTGTTGTATTTAATATCCCCACCTTTATATACCAGCATACCATTTTTACTTACAGACATACAGTACTCTCAGAACAATACACATCCTTTCATCAACAGGCTAAAACTCTGCCCAACCTAACCATAAATGCCTAAAACTTATTTTGTATCCACAACCCAAAGCAGTTAAGGTACAAGAATCCTGGTAAATCCAGGACAACTAACACCTACAATTATAGCATTTTAAGAGGTGTGGCTTAATTACAGTGTTAAAGTCCCACTTCTATCCTTTATAGCTTATGGTATTTTAGGACAGCACAAGTTTTATAGACTGATAAGTATATGTTACTATATGATCATGAGTGTTTATCATGTTATGGGCACCATTTCAGATCAGAAGGTTGGGATTTTTTGTGACCTATGAGAAAGTGTTTGAAGCCAAATGTGAAACATTCCATATACTTGAAACTGCACTGTGTTTTTTTTCTGTAGTATTAGTATTTATCGGCATACTATTTTTATCACTAGCGAGAATCTTTTATACGTCACTTTATGCAGTATATGACAGCATATTTATTTTTGTAATATGTTCTATGTTATTAAATTTCAAAACAGTATTCAGGCTTTTGTGGTATCGTTCTTTTTATCTACCATATATTTGTTACACATAAGAGGACCTCTCACATCTACACATTTGCCAGTGGCGCAACACTATTTGTTTTGCTGCAGGTAAACTCAGAGATGCTAAAAAATAATAGATTCATGACTATTTACAAGGAAACAATAGTTCCACATCCTCTGCAGTTATGTGCTATGCAGGAGCTTGCAAATGAATGGTATCACATCAAAATACAAGTTAAAGTACATAACCAGAACTTTTTTTTTCGCTTTATTTTGGAGTTGAGAAGGGTTGGTACATCTAAGTATTTCCTGCTGTCTGTGGCCCCATAGAATCAATTTCTCTCAATTCCTGTCCCAGTGACAACTTGTCAGCAGGAAAGGAAGTGTAGGAAAATCTTCAAGAGTAACACTGTTGGCAATAAAAATACTGTTTTAGCACACTAGAGCAGCTTTTCTAAACCAGGATGCCGTAAACACCCGGGTTGCCTTCTGGCTTCCTTAGGGGTGCCCTTAAAATTTTGTGATGGTAGTACTCTGATGTGAAAGGGGGACGGAGGACTCTAATCATGAAGAGGGAACTCTGATGTGAAAAAGGGGGGCCTCTGATATGAAAAGGGGGACACTGATGGGAAGGGGGGCTATTAGTGTAAAGGGGTACTCCGATGTGAAAGGGAGGATTCGGATTTGAAAAGGGGGGCTCCCGATTGTAAAGGGGTACTGCAATTTGTTTTTGAATGCCCCCCTTAACTTACATTACATTTTAGACTGGGGTGCCTTGAGATTTTGTATACTTTTAAAGGGTGCCATGACTGATAAAAAGGTTGAGAAACACTGCACTAAAGGAAGTATAGAGATGGCATATTTTATTGGCTATGTGCCATTGGAGTTTTTCCCATAGGTCCTGCCTGGGTGACGAGGTTGTCACTGAGAGAGGAATTTGAGAAATCTACCTAACTAGGTGTTACGATAGCAGCGAACAACAGACAGAAATTCACCTCTTACCCCACGTATCCAAAAATAAAAAAGGGCACAGCTCCTGTATCCACAGATCAGTTGCCAGTTAAATATAGCATATTGCTAAAGAAATAATGGTTAACTTTATCAATTGGAGGACACATTACCAAGAGACACATACACTCTGCCTATGGAAGTATTGATTACACAGTCCCCTATGCTACACCCTCTCTAACAGGCCAGCACTGGTCAGTTTTATTGTATCAATTTTTGGGATGTTTTTAGACCATAGTGCGTTGTCAGTAGTATGATACTTATCAGGAGCCCGAACCTGCTTAAAGATGAAAGCAGCTTTATTACAAAATGTTAAAGTCACAATACAGAATATATGGGGCACACCAACCATAATCGCATTGTGATTTCAACATGTTGTAAAGGAGCAGTTGTCTTTGAGCAAAATTCCAGACATTTCAGAGCGTAATTGAAGTGGTGACCCAGGATCAGCAATCATTATTTACTTAACCCAATTCCATTCGGTTTAGAAATCCTATATGGTAACACAAAAAACGTGAAGACAGTAAAATAGACGGTATATTTAAATATAGCTTAACAATTTATTAGTAAATATTATGAACAACTAACAGATTCCTTAGGAGGTTTGACCATTTCACAAGCACTGTGGTGAAAA
>NW_017306487.1:912657-915619 GCF_000935625.1 Nanorana parkeri
ATGTTCTGACAGGTTGAGTGGACAAGCAGTGTGATGCGCCGTCTTTTTTATTGACTTTACTTGGAGTGTGCAAAGTGTACACTCCATTCAGGTCCCCATACAGCAGAGTGGTATACTGCGCTCTAGTGCAGGCAAAAAGCAAAGCACATCACACCCGCGTTGTGTGAACAGGGCACCCAGAAAACAATTGTGTTCTTTGTGCCCTTGCGGTGACTGGCGTTGATTAGTTGCATACGTATATAGTGTGAACGTGCCCTTACTGTATCAGTGGGCAGGAGATATTGCAAAACTTTACATTTACAATCTACGCTGACACAGTACACACGCACATATGTATGCAAATATGTGAAGGTTGATTCACCCTAGAGCCAGATTCAGTGATGGAAACAATGCTTTATATACCCCTACAACTTAAAGGAAACCTGTCATGATAGAAACCATGAAGGCTGCCATTGGTGTCCTCTACTTTAAAAAAATCTAGTTACCTGGCTGTCTTGTGGACCATTTTGCTATAATATGACACAGAACAAGTACTGTAGCCATATAAAGCCATTTGACTTTTTCCTAACTTTCATTATCTGTTCACTTGTTCTGGGTCAGTGACTCAAACAATTGAGGCCAACAGGTTCAACACAACACCCAGGCGTCTAGCAATTTTGAAGTAGGCCAGCAGTGGCAGCTTCCTTACTTCTCTCATGACGGGTTTACTTTAATATTGGACTAGGCCTCATTTATAAGTGTCTCCAAAAAAGATGTTGTCCAATATCAACCAAGCACAAGAATATAACAGTTGGGGTCTGAAAATGTGAGGCTGAATGGATGTCAGGTGACAGTGCAGTCAGTTCTTATGTCAGACACTGATAAGTGAGGCCTCATGTGATGATATGACAAAGTAATAAGAAGCATGTTCTCTGCAGAATGGAGAATCATTTGCTGCTTGATGAACTGGTGAGTTACATGTTCTTCATCTGAGCCATGAGCTCCTCCAGACTCTGCTCTGAGTCCTCCACCGAAACTCCTGATGTGGGTTTCTGAAGATACAATCACAAACATATTCATGAATAAGACCATATATGCTTTGTACATTTCCATGTATATAAAATGATGAGAAAATGCATAAGGGGGCTCAACTTGAGGACCTTAGCTGATGCTGTTGTTTTCTATTTAATAAGGCGTCAGTACAGCTGCTGGCCCTGACACAAAATATTTGCTGGACCCTAATAATAAGAAAACATGCTTTGGCTTAGTGTGAAATGATGCCATCACTCGGGCACTAGAGAGCATAGCACAGCCTGCTTATAGTGTAACAATTCTTGCAACCTCATTCCCACACCATACCAATAAAAGCAACATTGATTGAAGGAAATCGCTAAAATGTATAAGAGAACCCAAGGGCCCAATTCCCAGCAGCATTACAAATGCTGTACTGGTTGTGTTGGTATGGCCATTAGTAGCACTTCTTATTTCAAAAAAGTTGACATTTATCCACTGGTACATTTGTACCCAGGTGGCAGAAGCACATGAAAATTCTATTACACTAACATACACTGGGGAGAATTTATTAAAGTAATTGCGACAGTTTTAGCCTCTTAGATAATTTTGTTTTAATGTGCAAATCTGTTTAGCCTCGCTTTTTAACATGTGCACATGTTTTGACCAGAGCTTGCACTATTTTTGTGATTGCACATGTTTTGTGTGTGTTTTGTGAAAGTACGCAACTGCCTACATCTGCACTTGTTCTGCGGCTGTCTGAAACTGGAGCATCGCCTAACAAGACTGTCAGACTCCAAGTATCCTCTGAATTTCATGCTAAAAAAATCAGACTTTGTTAAAAGTAAATAAGGTAGCAAATATAAAGCTTTTATAAAGCACAGCATTACAATTATAATGACCTGAGTCTGAATATTCAGATTCTCTAACAAGCCTAGTCGTGGCCAGTTGTCTTCACATAGAATTCAGAATTTAAATGTCTAGATGTTTTGCATTTGTCAGTTCAACATGTTTTCACTTTAAATCTAGCTAAAGAATGCCATTTAGTGTTCCCACTGTCTGTATATTCTAAATGTATTTACAAAGTGATGTCAATACATGTCATACCGTAACAGGAATTGTGTATGCCACAGTGATTCCCTCTGGCAAATCAGGGACAGGTCCAGTAGCCTCCTTCAACTCTTCCTCAGATTGCTCAGACACTAGCTCAATTCCTAGAAGTCAGAACATCATTGAATTAGAAATCAGGCCAGATAAATGATTGTTTGGGCGAGATCACTGGCAGTAATGGTAGAATCTTAGATTTCTAAATGAAAGGTCTCTGAATACACATGCCTTCCCTTCGCTATCTTGCTCAAGAGGAATATTTGGTACTTCCAGGTAAGGGGAACCGTGACTTACTCCCTTTTCTCCCATGTGACAGTGCTGGTACTTGGTGTGTTGTCCTGCACTGTTACATGGGGGTACCAAGAGAGTCCTCAGCCCTGAGGAAGCTCATCACTTGGAGTTTACAAAACTGAAATCACGCACCAAGGAAACATCAAAAACTTGTGTATAAACACCTTGATGTGTTTTATGCATTCATAAGGCAGACTTGGAGTTTACACAGGGCTTCCACTCTTCAATTCCTGTGGCTAAGGGCTTGTTCACACCATGTACATTAAGATGTATTTGTCTGCCCACCTCCACACAAAGTGTACACTCCATTCAGTTTCCTACATGGTGAACTGTGACGTGGTGACCTGCACAGTGGTCCACTGTGATGCAAAAAAGGAAGCATGTCTGCAATTTTTCATGTTGTGGTGTGAACAGGGCTCATACAAAACAATTGTTCACTGTATACACTATACATGTGCAAAGGTGTGCAGAAAAATGCAGCTTAATGGATATGGTGCAAGCAAATCCTATATGTAGAGGAGTAGGAGGAAAGGGAAGATGAGTAAGTGTAGCCATAGAAGGAAGGGGTGGGGGG
>NW_017306487.1:916150-920099 GCF_000935625.1 Nanorana parkeri
GCTCACCGCACGCTACACTGTTAAATTAACTTTCCCTACATGGAAAAAGAACAGATTCGCCTTAATAAATGTACATTACACTTAGTTTAAGTCATTACCCCAATTGTTTTCCTCGTGCACAACAGGTGTTTCTTCTTTAACCACGACTTCAGGTTTAGGCGTTGCAGCTTCTTTTAACTGGATAAGAAATATCATTTTAGCACACATTAAAGAATATAAATGCCTCAAAAACATGCAATATAAAAGTGATAGAAAAAATTGTTATATTTCAATGATAACATAAGAAAATCCATTCTTTAAAAACCAAAAACACAGGAAAACGTCCCAACATTTTGCAATCAAATAGTTTCAAACAAGAATTCCAGGCAATCGAAAAATGGGTTAATGGCTTGATTTGGTCTGGGTGCTAAAATAATAAAATAATCGATCCTGTGGCAGTGATTGCTGACCTCTCTCCCCCTCTCTGCTTTGGCGGTAGAATGTCTCTTGGCATCTTCACGTCTAATGCAGTTGCATTAAATGTGATGACGTCACAAGTCCTAAGATCGCTGGAGCACGGGGGGAGAAGAGGCTGCGGGGTGTAGCAGCCAAGTGGGATCGAGGATCAGGTGCAAAGGTTCATTTGGGCTTGTGTTGATGGCATTGGTTTCAAATCAGTATGAGATGCTTCCGACATCATTCAGAATTCATTGACGGTACATTTGACTTGCAGTTGACCTCCTTCTGGCATGCATTTGCATAAGACTTGTATGGAAATAAAAAGCCTGTTTGAAGCAAATAAAAGCGCACTGACACAAGCCGTTAGATAGCTGGTCACCCAGATTAGATATAATGGATTAACATGAGAACTTCTCAGCATCAGAGAAACAGTGACTGCTTCATAGAAATGGAAAAGTCATGTATCAACATATGCAGTACTGTATGTCATGGAAAACAACACGTATATTTCATGAGCTGTAGCACTAAAATAATTTTTAAAGAAATGTAAAATATGCCAAGAGACCACATTTAACTGAACACAACAATAGGTCTACCTTGAATTCCTCCTGCCGTTGCAAACAGTATCTATCACTGCAGGATGGGTTAGGCTTCATTGACATAGTTGGAAAGTAGTCCTGCATTGCATTGTATCCTAAGTAGAAGCTCACTGTGCCAAACTTTAAGAGATATCTACAGGAAAAAAGAAGGATACTGAGATCCTACAAGCAAGACATTGTTCCAACTACAACATTAACTGTGTACTGCCCATGCTAATCCAGCTTTTTATGTGTATACCTGTAAATAATGTGAACTCTTTAGCATAACTTGGACATTTATACGGATGGCTCCTAAAATGTGTTGCAATCAACCTCTGAGTCACAGCTCCAGGATGAATCTATCGGTCCTGCCAGCATTCCCTCTGCCTGCTGTGCCAGGAGAACATTGATTATTTAAATCAATCTTTACTTAAATAAGTACCTGGAAATGACTTTAAAGTTATGGTGACTAGACCTCCAGAAAGCCAATCTCTTTGCTGGGGAGAGCAGTGGAATGGGGCACTGCATAGCAGTGACATGCTGCTACGTGGAAGCTATATTTCTCCTGCATCAAAGCATGTACCCCTTAGTTGGTGGGCAGATGGCTTCTGGTAATGCCGATGGCGGACTCCAGCTCTGTGATGATAACACCAGTGCTGAGGATTACAAAGGACACTTTGCCTTGCAGCACTGGAGTCCTTGGTTCCAATTCTTGCCAGGACACTATCTGCATGGAGTTTACATGTGTGGGTTTCCTCTGGCTACTCCAGTTTCAAAGACATGCTGGTGGGCTAATTGGCTCATGTCTAACTAGTATGTGTGTAGAGACTAATGTGAATGTACAACATATGTAAAGTGCTACGTGAATGGTCTTTGATAGGCAGGCTGCTGACACACAGCTTATATGATGCAGGGTGTCATACAGACCAGAAAAAAAAAAAAAGGACAACTAGAATGCATGGCAATAAATATGCCTACAACAGCCACATGAGTGATATTGTTCTGCAAGCTACTACATATGCAGGTTTTGCTTCTTGCTTTGCAGTGCTACACAACAATTGTGCTTTACTGCTCCATGTTACAATGCAAGCCTTTGAGAAGTCCAACTTCCTGAAATCAGTATAGTCCCTGGATTGCCAACGTGCTATTTCACCAGTTGCTGTTAGGCAAGGAGATTTGATTGGCTGTACTGGAATACAGAGCTCCCTGTTTAGCACTTCTGCCTTGCCGCACTGTTGTCCTTGGTTCCAATTCTGGCCAGGACACTATCTGCATGGAGTTTGCATGTGTGGATTTCCTCTGACTACTCCAGTTTCCTCCCACACTTCAAAGAAATGCTGGTGGGCTAATTGGCTCTTGTCTAAATTGGCCCTAGTATGTGTGTAGAGACTGATGTGAATGTATAACGTATGCAACGTGCTATGTAAATTGTCAGCGCTTTAAAAATGCCTGTAATAAATAATAAACTCAAACATGGTGAAATCTAACAAAGAGTATTCAAAATTAAACACTGGGATTACAGTATAACACAAAAACAAAATGTGCTCATTGAAATTACACTGCAATTTCCCTTTAACAAACCTAACCGGTTGGGGTCCTTTCTTATTGGCTGTGTAAGTGAATGTGCATGCGAAAAAGTTAGGTCCAGTTCTATAAAGTGACTTACTTGAGAACATTCTGTACAAGTATTCCAGCTACAACTCCCATTGTGGTGGGCAGACTGGCTGCACAGACACCAGCCCGCTTTAAAGTCTTTTCATCAATGTTTGCTGCAACCACTAGAGGAGGTGCGCACTGAGGAAGAGAATGAATCAGGATATCAAAATAAATTCATGTATAGCAACCTAAACACAAGACTTGCAGTATACTATTCATTACCATCATGTGATTCATTTTGATACAATGTTTGAATGCATTAAAAATAAAACAAAACAATTAAATACAATATGTGTTTCTCATTGTCACAAGGTATCATAACTAGAGTTGCACAGATACCAAGTACAGTACTCTGTACAAGTACGAGTACATGTACCGATACTTTTGAGCTCCAAGACTAGACTAGAGAAAATTTCAAAAGTTAGGAGGCGGCTGTCATTTGTATGGAGCACACGGAGCTCCTGGGATTTGTACATCTCTGTTTTAATGTATGATTTTGTTTTTATAAATATAAATAAAGGGATGCACAGATACCAGTTTTGTGAGTTCAAGTACTGGTACTTGCCGAGTACTTACAAATACTGATACATTATTGGTTATTGTCATGTGACAGTTTTTCTAAATCAATACAGACTAATGTTTTCAGGACAGTGGTCGAGTGCCAGAGCCAGGTCCCAGCTGCAACCGCTGCAACCCTGGTAGTTCTCATGAAAATGCCAAGTATCTGCACTGGTACTCGAAAAGTATCTGTGCATCACTAATTTCATAACCGTCAGTAAAGAAGTTCTACATACAGGGTCTTCTATGGAAGGCCGACACTTACGGGTCTATTTGTAAAAAAACATCATTGGTATTCGTCCAGTGAAACTGCATGTACTATTGTACTGTGTGAACTAACCAGCTGTTGTGACAATGGGGCAAAAATCAATTGTTCTTAGGCTATTTTCTCTTCTGGCCAAATGTTTTTCAAATATTATGGGCAGCAGTCAATCAGGAAAATACCACATTATGGCCACTAGATGGAGCGGAGGATCATAGGAAATAAATACATTTTTCTATAGCAGGAGTTACAGCAGTTCTACTGAATTAGTAGATAAGTGTAACCATTGCTACTCTGGGGATCCCTGTAGTTGCAATAGTAACATTTATCTGCTAATTCTCTGTAGCGTTATATTGTATCTCGTCTCTAAGCTGGCCATACATTATGCAAATTTCGTCCAGTTGTTCAGAAACCAGTTGAAACACAGTGGGGGCTGCTGTTGGCACCTTTCCGGCCA
>NW_017306487.1:920210-946983 GCF_000935625.1 Nanorana parkeri
ATCAAAGGAGCCTGTTGGAACATCTCCAAAAAAAAAGAGCTGGCAGATGTCAGAATACATGGGAGACAGTGGGGAATTCCTCGATTGAGGCTCTTAAGTCTTGATGGAGGAATCTGTTCTATTTTGTTCCGTTCAGCCCGCAGGTGGAATGAAAAGAAACAGAACAGTGTGTGGCCAGCAAAAATCTAATTCTACCAATGCATTCCTCTATGTTTGATAATGTCAGGTGTAAAATGCTGTGATTTTGAAATACTTACACTTGCAGAGCATTCACTTCCTGCTGTGAAAGGAAAAAATGACTTCAGTTTGCCAAAGCAATGCATACTGGGATTGCCTTGTCATCAGCAGAACATTGCTGGGAAATATCATCTGTAATCTTATGAGATCTCAGGGAAAGGTATTTTCCTCCCCTGAGATGATGTGCATGGTCACATGTGCCAGAAATCCAGGAAGTAATAGGAGAGCTAGTAATCTGCCCTTAGTAAACATGGCCACTGTCAGAAGACTGGGAAAGAAAAGAGAAATAAGGAATGCAAAGAATAAAAAGCCTGCAATTATCTAGATCTCTGCTTGTAGATTATCATTACTAAACATTTCTAAAAGGTGTATTTGTTGTTAATTTAAGGATATGGGTAAAGGTCCGCTTTAAGATTAATTTTTTTCCTATGAACCTCAGTTCCATCTAGTGGCGCATAATGTGGTAGTTTCCTAATTCACTACTGCCCATAAGAGTTAAAGAACATTGAATCAGAAGAAACATACATTAAGAACAAATAAAAGTAATTCACCGACACACACTTGAAGGATTTTTTAAGTATTGATATGTTTATTCAATACCCAATGTCACATACTGTCATTCGGTGCTAACGTTTCGGGACCGCACAGGGATCCTTCATCAGAGCGACAGTGACGATTAAGAACATTAGATTTTTTCCCCATTCTCACAACAGCAGCTTCATTCACATAGAACGAATGTACAGTACATGCAGTATCGCAATGCAATTTTTTTTTTATAAATAGACGCCTCAATGGTCTGTATGATGCCAGGTCTCTATGACCTGAAGGATGTCAAGAATCTATGTTAATTTGCAAATTCTTTGAAATTACGTCACAGCTGATATATAACAATTCATCAGCTATAAACTGAACATAACGTAAAACAATCATATATGCTAACGTAACAAAATTTTGCGTCTATATAGAATTTCTACTTATTCATCTAAATGGGGCTTTTTGATCCAGTTATCTCATTAAAGAAATGAATATGGTGTCTTTTCCCTAACCTTTTTGTCACCAGAGTTTATTTAAGCTTAAATGCCCAGATCAAGGTAAGCTTGACAATAACTCTATGACTAAACTGACTGACATCGGGTCTGAGAACTAGGAACACATACAGTTTGATATTTCAAGATTATCAACATTCTCATGGCAAGGGGCATTTCTCATATGGACTTTAAAAAGCCATACTGTAGTTAAAGTTATGATTTATTGCATAAGTAAAATAGATTGTATAATTCCCATTATAAAATGCCAGAGAAGACTTAGTCAATAATATATAATGGCATTTATAGGAAACAAAAAGGAAAGAAAGTCACAGGTAGTTTATTACAGCCTTCCCAAAAAGAAACTGGTTTTGAATGCCTTTTGAGGTTTTATGATAAAGTTTGGTGTATATAACAGGAATGAAGCGTCTAAGGCATGGGTGAGCAACTTCGGCCCTCCAGCTGTTGTGGAACTACAAATCTCATGAAGCATTGCATGACTGACAGTTACAGACATGACTTGCAGAGGCATGTTGGGATTTGTACTTAAAGCACAGCCGCAGGGCTGGAGTTGCCCTCCCATGGTTTAAGGGTAGCTTTATCCAAAGAGAAGGAGTGAAGAAAGAAAAAACGGGTAATAGAGGTAAAGATCAGAAGAAGAAAAAGATGGGGGTAACATAAAAGGTGTGGTAGCTATAAAAAGGTCAAAACACGTTACCCATCAATATGTGATTATGACAAATGTGAGATAATGGGGGGCCATAACAAGGGGCATTCCCTTCCAGAGTGGATCAGAGTTGATGTTCTGTAACGTTAACTCCTTTACAGAAGCAATTTATTTATTCTTATGCTAAATTCCAATTGAATAGAATATGAAATGTGTCACATACTGCAAAACAGGCCGTTTCTCCTGGTTTAATGAGCTGGATGTGTCCGGATACCGCATTTTCACTGACTCCAGATTCCATCCAGATTTGTTCCAATTCATTGCATGCCTTCATGGAAGAAAGGCAGTATATTACAACTTGCAGTAGGCAATTAATGAATATTGTATTATCTTATATTATTATTTCTTTTATGTAGAGAAAAGAACAAAGTACAATATGAAGAACATTACACACAGATCCTTATACATGGTCTAAGAAAAAAAAAAAAAAAAAAAGCGGGGGTTTTTGGCGGTCTGTGTTCCTGTGGGAATTTGTCCCTCACTTCCTCTCCTCGGGACCGTGTTTTTAGCAACAAAGGAAGTGAGGAAAAGTTTCCCTAATGGTGCTGCAGATAACAGTTAATACTGACTAAAGTTCTAACCCTTCCTCACACTGCCCAAACTATGGCTTGACATACCTTTAGTAATACTGCCAGTAAGAACGGACGCCTTTTTTTTAAAGAAGAAGAAGGTTCACTTTGTCATCTGTCTGATTGTATCATACGAAACCCTAGTCCATATACTCTGGGAAACTGTAGGAATGAGGACAGGTAATCTGCATCTACACCAGCACTTGATTATAGAGGAGTCTGTAGTTCTCACAGACAGGTCCTTGGGCTTGCTGCCCATTTGGCCATTGCTTAGAACAGAGATTTCAGGATAATTAAAGTGATATGGTAAGGAAAGCCCTAATACTCAGTTTCCATTCACACATCAGCTGAGCATTGTTGGTCATTTCTCAGAGTCTTTTTTTGAGTGTTTGTACAGGCATTTGGGCATGTATGTTTGAACTCTTCAGGCTTGAGTGTTTTTTAAAATTATTTTTAGCTAATGGAAAGCTAGCTACTATGTGCATTTTTCACACACTCCCATTAAATTCTATTGGGGCCAAAGCACGTAACTCTGCCTCAAAAGAAGACCATTTATTTTTTCGAGCAATGAGCTTCAATGCTCGTGTGTGAACAGGCACCACTGAATCCAATGGAAATTCTAGTGTCAAGCATTGAAGTGCTTTAGGTCCTCAAATGTTCTGAGGAGATCAGATAAAGGTATCCGCTATGCTCGTAGTTTTCCTATTATAAAGGATATTGTAGTAGTAAAATGCATTGACGCATGTACAAATGTAAAGCAGCAGTTGCATTAAAATATGCTTCTCTGTTTATGAGGAGATGGAAGTAGTTCTTACAGTATTAATTGCCATGCGTGCTTCAAAGTTGTCGACACAGCTCAGTACCAGGTCTACTGGTTGCCCTTCTTTTAATCCACCTTTGCTAAATGAACACAAAACAAACATGAATTAAAAACAAACATGAATTAAATACCAACAGTAATACGGAAGGGTGCATCATTTGTATCTCCAGTTACAAGCTAAGATTATCACTGCCTAAACACATTAAGGTCAAAATACAGCACAATGCCTGGTCCAAAAAAAAAGTAACGCGCTCTAATATTTCATTGAGTAGCCTTTAGCTTTGATTACGGCACGCATTCGCTGTGGCATAGCTTAGATAAACCTATGCAATGTCACAACATTTATATCCATCCAAAGTTGCATTCATTTTTCTCCAAGATCTTGTAGTGATGATGGGACAGTTGGTCCACTGCAGAAAGTCTTCTCCAGCACTTCAAAAAGATTCTCAATGGGGTTAATGTCTGGACTCTGTGGTGGCCGATCCATGTGTGAAAATGATGTCTCGTGCTCCCTGAACCACTCATTCACAATCTGAGCCCCATTAATCCTGGCATTGTCATCTTGAAACATGGCTGTGTCATCAGGGAAGAAAAAAAATCAATTGATGGAAAAACCTGGTTTTCAGCATATCCAGGAAGGCAGCTGACCTAATTTTTTAGGGACATAACATTGCTAAACCTAGACCTATTATCAAATGGAAGGCTCTTACCTATCTGCTTAGCTATATCCAGGTGCTGACTTTTTTTTGGGCTTGGCAGTATAAATCCGTATTGGCTTGCACAGAAATAATGTATGCCTCTTGAAGAACCAATACAGAGAGTAAGTATACGTTTTGTTCTCTAAGCAAAAAATAGAGCAAATGTCATGAAATGTTCACTTAAAAGAACCGGTCTAAGGCAAGATACCTCAATGTGTGCTCCGCCGCTTCCACTTTCATTTTGTCCGTACATAATGTTGCTGAACCTAGACCTGACCAACTAAAGCAACTCCAGACCTTAAGGCTCTGTTCACACCTAGGCGTATGGAATATGCGCGCGTGACGCGTGTTTTTACCGCGATTCGTGGTAAAATAAACGCGTGACAAACGCGCGTTTCTGAGGGCTACTTGGCTGTATCCCAATGGAAACGCGCAACAAAAACGCCGCAAAGAAGCTCATGTACCTTTTCAGGCGTAGGCCGTTTTGTAGCGCGTTCAGACGGGCTGAAATACGCCAAGGTGGGAACCATACCCATAGAAAACAATGGGATTTTCATGTTTGAGCGTTTTGTAGAGCGTTCGTAGAGCGTTGAACGCGCTACATAACGCATAGGTGTGAATCAGGCCTAAGGTCTCGTTCACACCCAGGCGTATTGCATATGCACGTCTGTCGCGCGTTTTTTACCGCGATTCGCGTTTCCGAAGGCTACTTGGCTGTATCCCAATGGAAACGCGCAACAAAACGGCCCAAAGATGTATAAATATAGCTGTAAATATCTCTGCTGGTTCAAAAAAATATATATACAAAAAGAAGTGCTGAGGAATCCAAAGTCAATTCAATGTAACCATCATCAAACATATGTTCTTGTACATTGGCACAAGAGCAATGTACCGATATGTGTATAATTGAAGGCCCATCAATGAGGCAAGTCACAGGGAATGTAATTCACGCATGTACTTTTATGACTGCTGTAAACATAAATCCAGTTGCCTGATACGGGCATCCACACACTTCGCCCCTCTGCCTTTCTGAATAACCTGAAATCTGTCAATTTCTGCAAAGGATGAAAAAGTCCATTACCTTATTCTGTCCATGAAATGCTGGAAATTGTCCATAGTTGTTATATTGTAGTTGTGTACTTCAAACTGGACGTCCGGGTTAATGTTCCTACAAAGGAGTAAACATTTGCACTTGTTTAGCACTAAATAACGAAATGATGCAAATCACATATTATATCACTTATTTGTTGCTGCAGAAACTTGTCCATTGACGATGCAAAATATGAAATCCCATCAAGGTGATAATCTAGAAGAGTCTTTCTCAATATGTTTACCACGGGGAAACCCTTGTAAAAATGTCAGGTCTCTGGGAACCTCCACTAAAAATGATTATATTTACAGCTCATGGTACATTTTTGTTATCAGTAGGTTGTAGAGAGCATAATATAAAGGAATAAAGAATGCAATTACTTAACCCCACCCCCCGCTTTATATGACAAAATTATCTTCAGTAATAATCATGAAATCAAACAAATAACAAAATTATTATATGAATCTGCGGATTTCTGCAGCAAAACCCCAAACTGGGCCTTTACATATGCGGCCAATGTGCCCATTCAAGTGGCTATCTGCATGTAATTGTACTGCGGATCAGGTTATATGATTCTGAGCCGCAGGTAATTGTTCCATATACGATTAAATATGGACAGCAGCAGACAGCCACGGATGCATCTGTACAGACCCGCCTGGAATTCCTGCCAGAAGAATCTGCAGGTTCTTGCTGCAGGAATCCCCAAACGCACATAAAGGCCTTGTGTGCATATAGCCTAAGAGTCTTATGCAGCTTTAAACTAATCTCCCATCTGATAATTGTGAAATACACTGCCAGGCCAAAAAAGTCACACACTCTTAATATTTCGTTGGACCACCTTTAGCTTTGATTAAGGCATGCATTCGTCATGGCGTCATTTCGATAAGCTTATGCAATGTCACAAAAGAGTTGTCCATCCAGAGTTGCATTAATTTTTCTCCAAGATCTTGTAGTGATGAATGTATGTATGTATGTATGTATGTATGTATGTAGTGATGAGTGAGTCGAGCCACTGCGTACAGTCTTCTCCAGCACATCCCAAAGTTTCACAATGGGGTTAAGGTCTTGACTCTGTGGTGGCCAATCCACGTGTGGAAATTATGTCTAATGCTCCCTGAACCACTCTTTCACAATTTGAGCCCAATGAATCCTGACATTGTCATCTTAGAATATGCCTAATGTGCCATCAGGGAAGAAATAATCCATTGATGGAAAAACCTGGTTTTCAGTATATTCAGGTAGGTGCCTGACATTTTTTAGGGACATAACATTGCTAAACCTATTATCACATGGAAGGCTCTGACCTCTCTGCTTAGCTAAATCCAGGTGGTAACTTTTGTTTTTGGGTAGGCAGTGTATATCAGTATTGGCTTGCACAGATATAGTGTATGTCACTTAAAGAACCAATACAGAGAGTAAGTATAAGTTATGTCCTATAGGCAAAACAGAGTAAATGTCATAAAATGTTCACTTAAAAGAACCGATCTTAGGTAAGATACCTCAATGTGTGCTCCGCCGCTTCCACCTTGCTGAGGCCTGCCTGGTGTGGCTGGAAAAAGAGCCTGTTCATATTTGCCAGCTCTACCTTATCATAATCAAACAGTAGCAGCTGGAATAATATTCAGAATAAAGAAGATGGTGAGAATGTTAACACCAAGGTAAAATGAACATATGCCATGAACATATAAACATATGCCATAACATTAATTTTATTAAACAAGGGCCAGTCACATGATTGAAAATAACGATTGTTACGGTGAATAACACAAGCTCTAGAACAGGTTATATATATCTGGTGCACAGTTTATTCTAACTCCAGACAAAATGACTTTGGTGCCCTGCTTCAGATTAACATTTTTCTCATTGCTGTTTTTTTCCATTGTCTCTAAAATAAGGGGTCTATTTAAAAATAATTTGCAGATCCATTTGCCCTGCAAATCTCTATGGACATTGTTCTGTGCAAACAGAGGCAACAAATGAACATCCTTAGCATATTAATATAATGTAATTCTGCATTATGGCCACTAGATGATGCTGAGGAGCATAGGAAATACTTATCTCCTATGCTCATCAGCGCCTCCTAGTGGCCATAATGTGGGAATACATTACATTCAACTGGAAAAGAAAATATGATAAAGAACGCTCATTGTTGCCTCTATTCACATAGAATGAACATTCACAGAGATTCACAGGATGAATGGCTTTGTGAATGGTTATAAATAGAACCCCAAGTGTCTGCTTAGCTCTCTCCAGGTTCTTGCTCCTGGATGCTGTGATCTCTCTGCTGCAGATTCCAACAGACAAGAGACAATGGTGCACACAAACAAAACTGGCTATCCTGGCATCCTTTCAGTATAGGTTTAAGGGCATCTCCTTCAGAAGAAGACAGGGACACATACTACATCCAGTTCATGCTTCAAGACTTGTACACATTGACTGCAGCAATCCTGTGTTCCTCCTCCATGGGCAATGCACTGAACACATACAGAACACAGCTCAGAACTGAGTCACAATCAGACACCTTGCCTAAACGTATATATTAGTACTCACTGATATCACTGCACAGCTGAGATCTTAAATCTCTGATAGGGACAACACTAAAGGGCAGAAGCCCCAGCAAACATGGCAGCTGCGGCTTCCGTCTCTACTAGGCCGCAAAGCCTTGGCCTAAATAACCAGACAGCACGACTGCATGAGGCTATTGAGTAGCGATATAAGGACCCTGGCCATATTAATGTGAGTCCAGACCTAGCTAGGCTGTCAAGGCTTGGGGGATCCCTGCCGCCATTAGGAACCTCCAGAGTCTAATACACACGGCTGCATCACGAAGAGCCCGAGGTGGAAGGTCTTCCCCAAGTGCCAGCAGAAGCTGTCAAAGTCACTGCGCTATACAACGACAAGACTCACACACCAAGACACCTTGGCAATCCTGCATAAGGTATAACCACACACAGGGGAGCAGGGGAAAAAGGGGGTTATTTACATTTACTGCAACTTGAAAGGGGTACCTTCCCCAGACAGGACGGCCCCCACCGCAGCCGGAGCGCCATCCGCTTAGGAACACTGTGACTAATCAGCCCAGGGCCTACTGGTCATATGTTCCCCCTATTGTTAGAGATTGAAGATCTGCACTGTGTCCTTCAATGAACTGAAGAGAAATAGGTGGTATCCCAACTTGGCTGCAAAAGTGGAAGTACACTTTAAATTCCTAAGCCTTTGTATTGGATGAGAACAGTAACCTATTCAATACAGAAAACACTCTACAATGGAAGTGGATATGCCAGATATAGGAAAACAACACACAGATTAAAAGTATCACAGATGATAAAACATGTATGTCTTTTCACCTTTTGTCATCTAAAATGTTCTGTGGGAAATCACTTTAATCATTAATTAGTAAAACTGAATATTAAACATAGAAAATGTTAAATCAAATCGGCATTACCTTACCAATGCCACATCTTGTTAGCATTTCTGCAGTGACACTGCCAACTCCACCAACACCGACTACGGCCACCGTGAAAGTGCGAATTTTCTAGGATGGAAATGGACGATATTAATAAAATCAAATTATTGATATCACCTTAAATAAATGTGGGAATCAGATAGGGCTGCAACAACTAATCGACATAATCGATTATTGAAAAAGTTGTCAACTTTTTCAATCATCGATTAATCGGCTTCCAATTAGTTGGCCCTGTTCACAGCTCCACACACGCTGCGCGCCGCACCTCCTCCCTACCTCATGCTCGCTGCTGCCAGACCGGGCCGCATCCACGATCCACGCGCTGCACCTTCTCACTGCCTGCCCACATCCACGATCGGCACAGGGACCCGGGGAGAAGTAAGGAGGGGCAGGTGTGGTGGGATAACAGCCGCCGATAGACAGGACCGATCTCAGAAGCAAGTTGCTGGAAGACTGCTCAGGTAAGCCTGCACTTTCCCCCACATGGTGCTCTATAATGTATTGCTGGGATTTGTATTCCTCTATAGCTGATGGTACATTGTGCTGTATATTATACCATCAGCTATAGAGGACTACAAATACTAGCAATACATCATACACTGTATGTATAATGTATTGCTGGGATTTGTTGTATTTCAATATAGCTGGTGGTTTTCTGCATTGCGCTGTATAGAGGACTACAAATCCCAGCAATAATACATTATACAGCGCAATGCGGAATACCACCAGCTATGGAGGACTACAAAACCCAGCAATAATACATTATACAGTGGTGCAATGCCAAATACCACTAGTTATAGAAAACCCAGCAATAGTATACCAGGACTAGATTACCACCAGCTATAATGTACAATTGCTGGGTTTTGTAGTCCTCTATAGCCGGTGCCATTCTGCATTCATTGCTGTATAATTTTATACTTTTAATTTCACTATATTGTACACCACACTTTCACCGCTCCAACCTTGCTCCTGTGATGGACTGCAATCTCAATACAAACTAGTAGTCCCATCACTAGAGCCATTTAAATTTTTTTATTTTATCCGATTAATCGAACTCAATAATCGGCTAACTAATCGATTTTGAAAATAATCAGAAATACAGATACATGTTCAATTTACACTTTATTATTCCGTTTTCTATCCTACCTCATAATCTTCCACGATTCCCATCCGCTTCAAAGCCATTAAACGACTGGAAAAAAACAGAAATCATAAAAATGACAAGCTCAGCAGATAAAGTGACATAGCAGGGTAGGAAGCCTTGGCACTCCAGCTGTTGTGCAACTACAAGCCCCATAAGACTTTGGCAGCCACAGCTATGACTCCCAGAGACAGATGCATGATGGGATTTGTGGTTTCAGCACAGCTAGAGTGCCGAGGTTGCCTACACCTGTTATATAGAGTGCATTTTTAGAAGGACTGGCAACTGACTGAATACACAGATGCATGTAAAGTGTATATTGATATAGTTCAAGGGTCAGTCCATGCAAAACTGATACAGTTTTTAAATTTTTTGTAAATGCTGAAGGGTAAAACCCCAGAACAGATTGTTTTGTCTCTTGAAGATGTTAATGAGATCTATGAGGGGAATTTACCAAAACTAGAGCAGACAGAATCTGGAGCAGTTTTTATGGCCACCAATCAGCTTCTCTCTTCAGTTTGGTCAGTCAAGGTTTGAAAATGTAAAACATTTAAAAAAAAATAACTCACCCACCTGGCTGCTATACCGGTCCCTGCAGCCTCTTCTTCCCCGGGCCCCGGTAGCATTTGAGTCCACAAAACATTGATACAACAATCAGTGGATCGCAGGTGCAATGCTCTGGCTCCTGCAGACTCGTCATTGTCCTACCAGTCCTTGTCCGAACCTCAGTATGGACTTTCATTTATGGGACTAGAGGAAGCATGAATGGACTACAAATGTGAGAAGGTAGTTAAGACACAGCTGAAGGGCAGAAGTGCCCACCCCTGCTGTGAATGGATGATGCAGCTGTGTGAGCAGACACACATACAGCTGTGCTGAATTAAGAAAATGGCAGCAGCCTGCAGGGAGAACCCCACAATCCAGGTAAGTGAGGGGCAGGATGGATGTGGGGTGTTGGCTGATGTGACCTTGTTTCATGTTACAATCTGTATATGGATTTAACAAGAAGCATGGTCAGAAGTCTGGAGTTATTACTTAAAGAAGGACTCCAGGCAAAACTACCCCTGCACCGCAAGCGTTAAGTGATCATTCTTGTCTAGGTGCTAAAACCCCCCCCCCCCCAAAGTTATGTTCATCCGATCCATGGTGCCAGCCAGCTGGTACAAGCCTTCCACCAGGTTGTCTCTTCCTACAGTGCGCCAATCGTATGTTCCTCGGCATTCTCACATCCTATACAGTGTATGGGACATGATGACTCAAGGATTCTTAGAGCACTAGAACAGAGGGGGAGAGGCTGGATGGACCAGTCTAAGAACTGGCTCAGAGTATCAGGCGAGTATAACTTTTTTTTTATTTTAGCACCTAGACAAAAATTAAAGTGACATTAAACCCTCAGATTTTTTAACATAAACCAATACTGTAATGTGTGCCTTACTGTAATCCATGGTTGTTTCCCTTCTCTTTGCTGCTCTTCCTTTTAAATCCTCATGTCTTCTCATGCTGGGGGAGAACTTCCCTTTGCAGCTGAGTGCCTCTTCCTGTAGTGCTGGCTCAGGTTGCGAACCTACACACAGACACCATGTATCCATTCTAGAGACAAGGCAGTCTGCTGCAAAACAGAAGTTCTGCCCAGCATGAGAAGAGATACGGATTTAAAAGGAAGAGCAGCAAAGAGAAGGGAAACAACCATGGCTTACAGTAAGGCACACATTACACTATTGTTTTATGTTAAAAAATCTGAGGGTTTAATGTCACTTTAACACTTAACTCTTGCAGTGCTGGGGGTAGCCCCACTGCAAGGGTTAATAGTTTTGCTCAGAGTTCTTCTTTAAATGGGAGATCAAGTCACCATTGCTCAAGTAATCCCTATCAACCTCAGAAGGAACCCTGGTAGAACATAGCAACCAGTACTGTACAGTTCACTAACTACATGTTGTCCCTGGATGTCAGGGTGATTGGTTGATCATATAATGATGACATTGGTCCCTGGATGTCAGGTTGATTGGTTGATCATATATTGATGACGGGCTCCCTGGATATCAGGGTGATCGGTTGATCATATGATGATGACAGGGGTCCCTGGATATCAGGGTGATCAGTTGATCATATAATGATGACAGGGGTCCCTGGATATCAGGGTGATCGGTTGATCATATAATGATGACAGGGGTCCCTGGATATTTGAGTGATCGGTTGATCATATAATGATGACAGGGGTCCCTGGATATCAGGGTGATCGGTTGATCATATAATAATGACAGGGGTCCCTGGGTATCAGGGTGATCGGTTGATCATATAATAATGACAGGGGTCCCTGGGTATCAGGGTGACATGCCATGGCTGTGTATGTACATGCATTGTCACACAGTCCATATGGTCCACATATGATGTACCTGTACGGATTGGAGTCCACCACCTCTGAGCTCATCTTGTCGATCTTGTCCCTGTGTGTGTCATGTCTGCTTTGTACCCGGCTCAGCTCTTCTTCCAGCTCTCTGATCCTGGCTTGTAGCTCCTTTACCTGGCTGCCAGAAGCCATCACTGATCGCAGCTCCTCCGCACACCAACTACTGGCACACCCAAGTGACTTAGTGAGAGAGAGTGATCCCTGGGACAAGCTGCAGACCTGCCAGCCCTGGGATCTGTAGTCTACTACACGTGAGATTGCTGGGATCTGTAATCCACTACAGTGACAGGTGATACACTGATGCTGTGTACCAGACTCCAGCTGCTTCCTAAAGACACGTCTGCATCCAGGAAGAGGAATGCCGGGGTCTGCGCACAACTCCTCTGTCTGCTGCACCAGTCACAATGTTCTCCTGAGATACTTCCTGTCTGTTGCACTATCAACACTAGTCATTGATCTATATGACCACGGCGACTTAATTCAACTTCTACAATTACAGTTAACAACAAAACTATTAATAGGTATTTTTACGAATGATTATAATTAAGGGCATCTTCCAGCTTCCAATATGGCTGCCGAAGCTTCCTCCCACTACAAGCTTTGCACTATAGCATCAGAGCTGCCTTATTTGCGTGCAACCTTTTTTTTCCAACAAGCTTTATTGACAGCCGAAGTTAGAAATGTGTCAAAGGTAGAGAATTGCAATAACAGTAATCCGAAGAGGACTTTAGCCTGAGCTTTGCTGCTGAGTAAAATGGCGAACCTGGAGGCAGACACCAGTGCAGTGAGAGGAAAACACAAGTTTGATGAGCAGAGACTGGAAGGTTACCTGAGCACCCACCTGCCAGTCTTCAGCTCCAGTCCAGCTGCACCGTTCATTGTCAGGCAGTACAGGTAAGGAGGAGGTGGGGTGACTTGGTCTGCTTTTTGTACTCCAGGATTGCACTGACAGCTCTGTCACAGTATTGGCAAACCATTCCTGTAATATGTTCTGTCTGGTATCATACCACTGGTGGAGTATGGCAGAACTACAGACAACTCTGGGCAAGTTGTTTGCTGTGGCAGAGCTTAGCTGCAGCACTTGGAAAAGCAGGCAGGTAAATAATTGGATGAGAAGAGTCATGAACTGCCAACAGGAGCTTCTAATGTAATGGAACATGGGGAAAGTATGACCAGTATAAAGAACCAGCCAGTCCAATGATAGTAAATTCTATAGAATAGGTGCAGTGGGGACAAACTCTATTTATAAAGGGAGGTTACAGATCATCAGAATGCATTATTTCACCCCTCCCTCTCCACCTTCACACTATGTTCTCCAGTAACTGTTTATCCCTTACATTCTGCTCTCCAGCAATTCTTGATCCCTCACAATGCCCTCCAGCAACTCCTCCCCCAGGTGCATTTTGTTCTCCATCAACTCTTCATCCCCCACATTTTGTTCCCCAGCAATTCTTTATCCCCCACATTCTGTTCCCCAGCAACTCTTCATCCCCTCACATTCTATTCTCCAGCAACTTTTCATCTCCCACATTCCGTTGTGCAACAAACCTTAATTTTCCAACATTCTTCCTCACTCAGTCCTTCAATTACTATTCATCCCCCACACTCTGTCCTCTAATAACTCTTCATCTCCCCACAACAACTCTTCATTCGCCAGGATCTATCCTCCAACACGTCTTCCTCCCCGCACTCTGTCCTCCAATAACTCTTCATCTCCCCACAACAACTCTTCATTCGCCAGGATCTATCCTCCAACATATCTTCCTCCCCGCACTCTCTCCTCCGATAATTCTTCATTTCCCCACATTCTGGCCTAGAAAAACTCTTCATTCGCCAGGCTCTTCATCTCCCACACTGTCACCCAAAAACTCTTAATCCTGATAATTTGTGTCCCACTTTTTTTCTCTACATTCTGTCCACCAGCAACTATTTATAACCCACACACTGCTCCCCAACAACTCCTGTCCCAAACACTAAATTCACCCAACACTTTGTCACCTATACACCATTCCTCAACTTTTCTTTATCCACCAAAATGTGTCTACTAGCAATTCTTCATACTTCACGTTCTGCCTATCGGCAACCCATCATCCCCCATACTCTGTTCCTACACAACTTGTCATGCCCCACTCTCCTGACCCCAACAACTTTGCATCCCCATTCTGTCCACCGGCATTGCTTTTCTCCCCACTCACTGTCCATTTTTTAGTTAGCTTAAACAACTAGGTCAGAGCCAGGCTCTGTGTGCCCTAGGGAGGTAAGGTGTGAGTTAGTCAATTCACACATTCATAGATCATAAATGAAGATCTGTTAAGAATCTCAAAGTTCACTTTGGACATATTGTGTGAGGAAATTACTGAGCTGCAAAGAGTACGTTAGCGGTAGATCCACGTTCAATCACTAAATATTCATATAAGCTTTAACATGTTTTGTAATGAAAATGTATATCAATCTCTTTTGCCAAGAACCTTTCCCTCTCTCTCCTAGCAATTTTTATATTTTCTGTGTACATTGTAGGCTGCATGTGCCATGCAGTGTACACTTTTGGGAAATGCCAGGTATGGGCTAGGTCAGTGATGGCGAACCTTGGCACTCCAGCTGTTTTGGAACTACAAGTCCCATGAGGCATTGCAAGGCTCTGACAGCCACATACATAACTCCCAGAGGCAGATGCATCTTGGGATTTGTAGTTTTGGCACAGCTGGAGTGCCAAGGTTCGCCACCACTGGGCTAGGTTCAAGTCATGATGCAAATCTTGTGCACATGTGCAAAAGTTACCTCATCGGGGCACTGCTCTGAGGGTTCAGCGAAGGTCCTCCAACCCACGGAGACAGCTGTCTTTTTATTTTTTCTCCCCACTCCCTTAGGGGATGCATCTCCATCCAGCTCTTAGCAGCCTGGGACGCTCTGGCCAGCGTCCTGCCTAGCTCCTGGAAACCAGTGACATCACTGGTTGCCTAGAGCTGGCTGAGACACTGGCCAGAGTGTCCCAGGTTGCTAAGAGCTAGGCAGGGAGATGTGTAAGGGCTATACACATCTTGCCGCCCGGCTTTTAGGCCTTGTTCACACCAAGCGCATTCCAGGAGCAGAGCACTTGCAGACCGGATCAAAACTGCATCCAATGTATGCCAGTGGTATTTTGGGCTCTAGTTCACACCGCAGCGTTCAGTTCCAGAGCATGTAAAAAAAACTGCAGCAAGCCCTATTTTACCTGCTCTGGAACGCATGCAAACGCATCAAAAACGCATGCACACACCCTGCACACACGCACGCACTGAAAGCCCATTCTAAACTAAAAATAAATTATAATTTTTTAACCCAAAACGGCCCGGAATGCATAAAAACACGGCAAGAAACGCAGTATAACACACTGCACTGAGTGTGCAGAAACTCGTGCAGCTCTGGTCTGCATTTGGTGTGAACAAGCCCTTAGCAAGCAGAGCAGGCAGGGCGACGTGTATGTGGGCAGGACACCAGCCAGAGCATCCCAGGTTGCCAGACAAGAAGCTGTGTATGGCCCTTACATAACTCCCCGCTCAGCACAGAGCAACCTGGGATTCTCTGGCCGGCGCCCCACCAGCTCCTGGCAACCAGTGACGCCAGGGGCGCAATTTGTTGTAGATATGCTTCTGAAGCCATATACATGCTTCTGTTCTCCTAATCACTAGTATCTTTTACCGGAAATTAACCTAACCTCCTAGTAGGCAGTTTTGTCCATATATCCGGTGTCATGAATTGAAAATTACAAACTATCATTTTGTTCTATAGATCAGGCCAGTCCAACCCCACATTTTTCCTACAGAAGGGTCCAAATAAGTTTGTTCTTCGAAAGAAACCTCACGGCCCACTTCTGCCAGGAGCTCATCGGGTAAGGTTGAGTTTGTAGATGTTGGAGCACCATTATTATAACTTGTTTTCTCAAAATGATGGTAGACTTGCCTTTTAATTCTAATTTATGCTAAGCATTGTAATAGGAATACATACTAGAGTTGTTATTGATAATACAACCAAAGCATACTTGAAAAAATCCCTTTATATGTAATGAGTGCTGCCTTAGGCCTGGTTCACACCTGTACGTTTTGTAGCGCGTTCAACGCTCTACAAAACGCTCAAACATGAAAATCCCATTGTTTTCTATGGGTATGGTTCACACCTTGCCGTATTTCAGCCCGTCTGAACGCACTACAAAATGGCATACGCCTGAAAAGGTACATGAGCTTCTTTGCGGCGCTTTTGCCGCGCGTTTCCATTGGGATACAGCCAAGTAGCCCTCGGAAACGCGCGTTTGGCACGCGTTTTTTTTTACCGCGAATTGTGGTAAAAACGCGCGTCACGAAACGCATATTCGATACGCCTAGATGTGAACAGAGCCTTAAAGTGCACCTCTAGGAGAAACACTTTTTGAAGTTTTGGACAGGTTTATTGCTGTGTCCCCATTGAGGAAAGTCACTCCTTTACTTGTACTGGTGTCTATTGTCACCACGCAAGAAAGTGAGGGAAAATCCAAAATTATATAGTTGTCCCCAGAACAAGAGGTAAAGGAAAATCTTCCAATGAGGACTGTTCAGAGTACAACAGTCTAAGAAGGGAATCCCCTTACTTTGGGAAATTCCCTATTGTATCTCTGGGACAAGAAGTAAAGGTAAATGTGCCTAATGGCACACAGACAGCAGAAAAAATAGAGGTACAAAAAAACATTCAGGAGTTTTAAGCCTTCCCTCCTCTATGCAAAACTAAAAAAGTGTGGAGAGTCGCTATTTTGCAGAGAACATCTAGAAATGTTAACTGTGCTGAAAATACAGGTGTACTTCTTAGTATGTGAGGGTGCCTGGGCGTTCCTGTGCCTACAGTCTCATAGCTTTATATCTGCATTATGAGATCTAAGGTACTGCTGCTTCTGTTTGCCAGTCTCAGGAGATTTGGGGTAAGATTTGGTGTTGTCACTACTGTGCCACTCACTGTTCTCCTTGCTGGAGCCTCTGGCATGAGGAAGCAAAGCCATTCCCCTACCAAGATGGCCACCTCCACATAGAGACACAGTGCAGAACAAGGCTTAGTAAGTCTATAATGGCGGAAAAGATCAGCAGCAGGAAAAACACAGGCAATACTGGTGACTAGTCCTAGCCCTCTGTCTGCCTTTTTTTTGGCACAGCTTTCAGAGTGCAGTTCCTCTTTCCTTTTGTATTTTGTCATTGTCCTTCTATAAATAATGGTGTTAATTATTCTGCATAAAACTAAGAATAGCATTTTAATTTTTTTAGATTGAGCGGGAATATGAAGTACAGAAAGTGTTATTTGCAACTGGATTCCCAGTACCACAGGCTTTATTCTACTGCAATGATGTGATGGTGATTGGAACGGAATTCTATGTGATGGCGCATGTGGAGGTCAGCCATGTCACACAAGTATTAGAATATGTTGCAGTGCCTGGTTTCGCTGCTATTTACGTGTGGATCTGTGTTTTTGTTCTATTACTACATTTATTGCAGCTTTTCAAAATTAGTGTTGCTTTCCCTTTTACAGGGTCGTATTTTCCGAGATGTCACTCTCGCAGATGTCCTCCCCGCAGAGAGATCTGCGCTGTATATTGCACTCGCTGAAACACTCTCCAGGCTCCATTCATTCAACATACACAAGCTAAATCTTACAGGGTATGGCAAAGGAAAAGGATACTGCCAGAGACAGGTGAGGGGAGCTTTGTATGTATATTTACACTATAAGATCCCCTTCATGCTAATGCTCACACGCTTATGTGTTATATAACTATTACCATACCTGAAAGAAGATATGAATGCACTGTGCGTTGAGGTACGCTATCCAAAAACCATGCAGGTATGTTGTTTCCTACATTCAGGCTTTTGAAAAAAATGCATAGCTGTGAATGGGGCATTAAAGTGGAGAATGCAGTTTACATCACTGCAATCTTCTTGGGATGTGTGACATGCATATCCCAGGAGGTTGGAGGGGGTAGGCCTGCAGCTGGAGGATGAAAGAGCTGGATTCTCTGGGCATGCGAGTTAGGGTCCCCACACACCTTACGATTATCGTACGATAATCGCGGGAAATCCCGCGATCGTACGATGATCGTAAGGTGTGTGGAAGCCATGCGACCTCTACTACTGTAAGGTCGCACGACTTTAAACTTATGGACATGTTTGAAAACCCGCCGAGCATCGTACGATGTTCGGCGGGTTTGTGGCATGTCCGTACGATAACAGCCGCACGTGCCGGTGTGCGCAAGCGCACACTGCCCGTTCGGCATTGCAGTCATCGGAAGCCCGCCCCTCAGGGGGCGTGGCTTGCGATCATCGCAAGTACGATCTGCCTATGCAACATAGGCAGATCGTACGTTTTTTTAAGTACCTTACAACCATCGCAAGACAGAAATCTTGCGATGGTTGTAAGGTGTGTGCCCAGCCTTAAGTTTATTGTGGATAACCCCAGAGAAAAAAACACATAGGTGTGAAGTTCCTCTTTAAATGTTTTAGATAAATGTTATTATTTTTGTTAAGTTTGCAAGTTTTCCAATGGATTTTTTATATGAATTTGTGGTCTCCAAATACATTTTTATTACAGACTGCACTTAGAACACTGGTTTTGCAGAGCATTATGATTTTTCTTAAAAAAACACAACACGGCAGTAGCTTTTCATTTAAGACTGTCTCTCTCTATAATTTAAACTCTGTATTTAGCTGTACTAAGCAGGGAGAGAGTAGGAATCATTTCATTCACCTATACAGCAGTGCCTGTCTTTACACAATATGCTTTTTTCAGCAAAGCAGTTAAAGTTAGTCAGGTGAAATGGAGTTTAAAACGCTGGCTGGAAATAGCAAATATGAATTTCTTTTCTGCAATATTTCATTCTCTAAATACAAAACTCAACAACATTAAAGGAGAACTATGGGGTTAGGACTTTTCCCCATAGTTCTCCTAAGGGTCACGGGATAACACAAAGTAGCAGGCTCCCGTGACCCAAAGCTCAGTATACCGCGAGCTACAGCTCGCGGTATACTGAGACGCCGCAGCCGGAAAGGATCCCGACATTGCAGTCGAGATCCACCCAGCTGCGGGATTGACCAGAGGCAGAGCCAGCTGTGCCCACCCCCTCCCCCGTTCGTTCCTCTAGTCAGCGCTGGAGGATCGGACAAGGGAGGGGGGTAATCCCTGCACGGAGCCGTGAGTGACAGTCACGGCTCTCTGCAGGGATAGATCGAGAAGTGAGCGAGCGACGATATGTGTTCGCTCACTTCCCAATCTACGGAGCCGACCTGTGACAGTTTCATTGTCACAGGTCGGCTCAGATTATGAGGCTGAGTGAAAATCACTCGCCTCATAATTCTCCTTTTAAGTACGGTAGGTTGAGCCAAGCTCTTTAATCAAAAAAAATGACACCATGTCATCAGGATGAACTAGGCTGCTGATAGGATATGCCTTCCCAACTTCCAGTGACCGCCTGCTGTCACTGGACTCTGGAATAAGGTGATTATTGATGTGTGCTAGCTCCATCCTCTTACAAAAAAATAAATTCTTCAAATGGGGAAGAAGAGAGACAGTTTATTTATTTTTACTGTGGCCAGAGTTAGGTTTTAACAATAGTGGATACAGCATTTCTTTTTTACTTTCCTGTTATTGTATGCCTGATCTAAACATTTAGTCAATTCAGTATATTCTGATTGTATGCCCGATATAAACATTTAGTAAGCACTTCTGCCTTGCAACACTGGGGGTCCCTGGTTCAAAACCCGATCAGGACACTATCTGCAAGGAGTTTGCATGTTCTCCCTGTGCTTGTGTGGGTTTCCTCTGGGTACTCCAGTTTCCTCTCACACACCAAAGACATGCTGGAAGGTTAATTGGCTCCTGTTTAAATTGGCCCTCCTATGTATGCATGTGAGGTATGGACCTTAGATTCTAAAGCATTGTTTAAATTGTCGGCGCTATATAAATATCTATAATCATAATGTTCTGATCGTATGCTTGACCTAAAAATAGAGTAAATGCACTATTCTCAGAGCTGGATATAATGGCAATGTATATCGCCCTAGCTTACTTTCTGTAAATCCATATACAGGTAACCACCTGGAAGAAGCAGTATGACCGAGCTGCACACACTGATATTCCAGCTATGAACCAGTTGGCTGACTGGCTTATTAATAATTTGCCAAGCGATGACAATGAAGAGTGCCTTATCCACGGTGATTTCAGGATTGACAATATCATATTCCATCCCACTGAGGTAAATGCTTTTGTTAAACAAGCAAAAGATAATTTAGTTATGGATCTGAGTATGAAAAAACATGCACAATATGTGTATAAATAAAGATCTCAACCTCTTATCCCAATGGCATGACATTCCACCCATCATTACTTGTAGTAAATGGAGCCCTTTACAGGAGCATTACAAGGTAGTACACGAGTTGCAGTGTGTTCTTTTTTTAGAACTGTAGGCTTGTATGTTAATGCGCGTGCATTGCCCTGTGCAAAAATACTATATTTTTTCCCAACAAAACTGCATTGGTGTAAACGGAAACAATAATGAAAATGGGCAATTTGCCTTGTGCTTACATTGGGAAATGTAGCCCGATGCTGTTGGTGTAAACAAGCGTTTTGCTGGCCATATAGAGCTCGAATTTTGACTGCGCATCACCCAGCTTGACAAACTTCCATTACGAAGACAAAGAAGCTGGGTGGAAAATTGTTGGCTGAAGAGTCAACAGCCCCCTCCCCTGTCTATTCCTCCACTCAGCGCTGGAGGATCGGACAGGGGAGGGGGGAATCCCTGCGGGGAGCTGACAGTCACCGCTCTCTGCAGGGAGATGATCGGAAAGTGAGCGAGCGACGGTATGTGTTTGCGCACTTCCCGATCAATAGAGCCGACGCGTGACCGCTTCTTTGTCATAGGTCGGCTCTAACTATGAGGATGAGTGGAAATCACTCACCTCATAGTTCCCCTTTGATGCTGTGTGGATCCTTTTTATTGTGTTTTAAATGTTGATTAGTAAAAACCTATACACCTAAAACAGGAAAACATGTTCTGATCCCTTGTTACTCTTCTAAGATATTGTTTTTTTGCTCTGTGTGTTCATTTTCCTTCACTTCCTGTCCCAAGTGGCACCAATCACCAAAACAGGAAGCAAGGAGAATGCTCCTGCAATGGGGACACAGACGGCTGTAAAATACCAACTCATCCCCATTTTATCCAAAACAATATAAAAAGATTTGTGTAGAATTTTTACTTTATATATTACTGTGAATTAAAGCAGTTGTAAATTCCAGGAAAAACTACTTTTTTTTTCTTACATTCATTTTCATCTGCAGTTTTTTCATGCTTTATTAGGTTGTGTCATGATATATTCCTTGCAGTGGATATATGTGTAAAGAGATAAATAGATATTTTGACATAGCTGAAAATAAGAAACACAGGAAAAGGTTACACATGTTCAGCTGTGTTAAAACAGAACTCCGGGCAAATCAAATCTTAACCATGACAGTAGGGCTGCACCCACATTACAAGGGTTAAGTGTTTGTTTTGTCTAGAGCAGTGGTTCTCAACCTGTGTAACCTCAGGACCCACATTTGTCCTTGGTCATTAGGTCACGACCCAAGTCGCACTGCAATAGAACACACGATATTGTGGCACATTCCGGTGCGGGCGATTGAACTGTGGGCAGGAGGTGCGTTTGGGGTGCCATTTCAAATGAATGGCAATGCACCACCCGCACCAGAACATGTAGAAGGTGTGATTGCGTGGTACAGTGCATTAACCACTTGCCGTCCGCCCGTTGTAAAAAAATGGACGGACGGCACTGCAGCATTGGTGAGTTGCATTTTTTTTCTGCTCGCGCGCGCCCCCTAGCGGGCGCGCACGGGCAGAATAGACCCGACCAACGCAAACACCCGCTACCGGGTGTTTCACATATCGCCGATCGTCTATACGTGCCCGTTTTTTATAACACCGCGGATGTCAACTGGTTAATTGCACTGTAATAGTGTGAACGGCGGCCCTCAAAAACAGTGACAGACACACACAATCTCACATACACACTCCAAATAAAAAAAAAAAAAAAAAATCTAGATGCACCCAGTTTCCCTCCCTTATGAGTACTGGATCCTCAGCCTGGGGTCCAGTGTGGGCTATGGTGTGACAGAGCTCCATCCATATGTGCATTGCTTGTAGAACTCCCTTGCACACCCTGTAGAGGTGCCAGGAGCCAGGATGTGACATCACTCCATTCTAGGCACCTCTACAGGGCACGCGAGGAAGCTGTAAGCAATGCATGTATGGGGGGAGCTCCTTCGCGGCCATAGCTCCAGCCCACCCCACCTCAAGATGACACTCGGCACCGGGCAGCATATTTTGAATGGCTGCTTGACGCAAGAACTGACACTGCTGAGCTAGGGGGAAGCTGAGAAGCCTCTCACCTAGAAAAGTGGAAGACACGTGGTGACCCACTGAACATGGGGTCGCGACCCACTTTTGGGTCACGACCCACCAGTTGAGAACCAAGGGTCTAGAAAACTACAATAACTAAGTTATACTCACCCGAACCGTTATCCTGGCTGGCTCCTATAGCACTCCCTGCAGATTCTCTCTTCCGCCACTCCAGTGATGGTTTGTCCTTTGGAGTCCTCACATTCCATACACTGTATAAAATGCGATGACTCACAGGACCTTCGACCGCTGCAGTAGATGGGGAGCGAGGCTCCAAGGACTATGGTTCGGGTGAGTATATTTTTGTTTTTTTAATTTTCAGCTCCCTAGACAAAACGAGCACTTAGTGCAGGGGTAGCCCCACTGCAAGGTTAAGGTTTCATTTGCCTGGAGTTCTGCTTTAAATAAAACTGAGTAAATCGTGCAAATAAGGAAATTGTACAGACTGCACACGATACCAATTATGTTCTTCTAACATGTTTTCTTGATATTTATAAGGTATCTTTCTTGTCTTTTAGGCTCGAGTGATTGCCGTCCTGGATTGGGAGCTGTCTACTGTTGGACATCCTATGTCAGACTTGGCTTACTTTGTTGGACCATGTTTTTGGCCTCGAGAAGTACGCTTATTTGGTCATGTTAGTGACAAATCCTTTACTGATATTGAAGGTAAGATTTAAAGTGGACCTGTACGGAGAGTAATATGAGGGGTACCTCCTTTTGAAAATGCTAGTTGCCTGTAGTGCCATTACTTTAAATCATAGACCTGAAAGAAGCTCACAACAGGAAAAGTCAGAAGTGCTGGTCTGCATAGCTTCCAGGGCAGCAACACAGCAACTGTTTAAATCAGAACTCCGGGAACATTTTTGATTAACCCTTGCAGTATGGCGACCTTCACACTGCAAGAGTTAAGTGCTTCTTTTGGTCTAGGGAGGAAAATAACAAAGTTATGCTCTCCCAATCCTCAGGGCTGGCGGTCGCCTTGATCCCTTAAACCTGTCTCTTCCTCCATTGCTGCAATAGTATGCCCCATCCTATACACTGTGTATAGAACGTGATGACTCAGGGACCTTAGACCGCTGCAGTATAGCCCCACACCGCTGCACAAACTGTTGAAGCTGTGTAAATCCTGAATAAAATAATAATAATAAAAGTAGTCTGTAGATATGAGGGAGTGAATAGTAAAAGTTCCACGTGGTGTAACAGCTTACAACTATCATTTTCTTAGCATTAAGAATCACAGTAGTGTCAAGTGTTATGTTATACTGCCAAGGAGAGGATTAGAAAGAAGCCAGATGTGAGATTCATTGTTCTTAAATTGGTGGGAAATTACACATACTGTAAAATCTGTGCGGCTTTTACTTCATTCCATTGTGTTCTGTATTACTTTTGGGAAAACTGTAGTCCATTTTCTGTCATACAATCCACTGTGTTTTTTTAAAAGAACAAATAGAGTGCATGGTAAAGACAGAAATCTGATTTGTTGCCATGAACATGACTAAAATAAAAGGATTTTCCTACTCACCCTAAAGCTATTCACCTTGTGACATTGCATGTACATGTGTTGTGTGTAAATGGACGCAACGCATGTTATTGGCATATTTTCTTTCCAGATGGAATGTAATAACAGGTAATACATATTATAGCCACTAGATGGAGATGAGGAGTATATGAAGTAGGTGTTTATTTCCTTTGCTCCTCAGCTTCATTTGGCTATAATGCAGTATTTTCCTGATATTACATTTAACCTGGAAAGACAATATATCATTAACATTTGTTTTGTTCCTCCATTCCCACAAAACAGATGTACATGCAACTTCACGGGTCGAATGGCTCTGCAGATGGATTATTATAAAAACACCCATATGTGTCCCCCAATGAACTAATGGAGAAAATAATTTTATGGTGAGTACAAACAATCCATTTCCCATATCTGTTAACCTATGTGGAGCTGCACAAGTCATTTATTTATATTGTTCACGCCATGTTTAGATTTGTGAATTGATGTGCCTTGTTACCAGAGATTGCTCCATGATGATCAGGTAAGGGGACCTGATGACAGAAATGTTTAAAGTCAATTAAAGAAAAACTCCGGGCAAAACTTTTATTAACCCTTGCAGTGGAGCTACCCCCGCACTGCAAGGGTTTATGTGCTCATTTTTGTCTAGATGCTAAAAAAAGTTATTCTCACCCAAAGTGCTGAACCGGTTCCCTGCTTCACTGCAGCCTTGGAATGTCCTCACATGCTACACAATGTGTATAGAACGTGATGATTTAGGGACCTTAGATCACTGCAGTAGAGGGGAAGAAAGGCTGCAAGGACCTGTCTTAAGAACAAGCCAGGTCTGAGGTTCAGGTGGGTATAACTTTTTGTTGCACTTAGACAAAAATTAGCAGTTAACCATTGTAGTCCATGGGTAGCCCCACTGCAAGGGTTAATAGAAGTTTTGGCCGGAGTTCTTCTACCTGGTAGAATTTTGTACAAACCTTCAAACAAAAAATCTCATCAGATCATTCAATAATACCATCAGACACTACGCGAATGTCGTTCAAAATGTCATTCGATTTTAACATTCACAGAGTAATTCACTGAAGGGTGAAGAGTTTGGAGAAGGCAGGAGAAGTGAACAATCTAGGACAACATAGCTGAACTCTAAAGTGAGCTGAATTGGGGAATTTTTCCAAATCGGCTACTTTGGCCTAGATTGTTCACGTCTCCTGTCTTCTCCAAACTCTTCACCTTTTTGTGAAATTTCTATACTCCTCCTCGCCATCTAGTGGTGAAAGTGCCATGCGAAGGCCTCTACTCCACTGTACGCTTGGTGGAACATTTATAAGTCAGCCCCATAGTTGTAACATGAGTTCTTGTATGAAACTGAAAAGAGCGTGAGCTGTAATCCTGAACAGCTTCCTGTTTTCTTTATTTGTTAGGAATGCCAGCCTGTGAGGATTTGATGAGCATTTATAGCCGGTGTCGTGGTGTGGATTCACCAGTGCAGGACTGGAATTTTTTTCTTGCCCTTACGTTCTTTAAGCTTGCTGGAATATTACAGGTAACAGAGATCAGAGATTTTATGTGTACCTAAATGTAGGAACTTTCTCAAAGAGTAAAACTGAGTCACTGCAGCAGGGGCGTCCCGAGGCCGGGCGTCACCCGGTCTGGAGACTGGGTGACACTCTGCCATGCCGTCATCGTGCATGCGCACCCATCTGTTTGACGCCTGCCGGCGGCCAGATGACCGCCGGCAGAGAGGGGAGGGGACATTCACCTGTCGGGATGAGGTATGCCTCCTCTCTCCTGACACTGTCGGGCTCTCGGTCCACGACCGAGTGCCAGACTTTTTAGAGGGGGTGACACCAAAATGACTGCAATGACTTACTCCTGCCATGGTCGCAATGGCCGCACTCCCCGCACCCACCTTGTGACGCCACTGCACTGCAGGTCTGAGCTTATGTTTCTAAGCATGCAGTTATTTCTTGAATTGCTTTCGTCAGCAGAATCCAAATCTGCTTGTGATTATCATGTCATGTAGGCATAAATGATAAAAAATGTTGCCCTTTTTTCACTGTTGAAAAGGAAGCTATTGCTGTATATTGACTGACCGGGGTTAACAGAAATCATAAAATGTGCCTGTGCCTTGGTTATTATTTTGACAGGTAGAGTTTATCTAATTGTCAGAACCAGTATATCCAGAATTCTAACCAGCTGAAATGATGTGCAAATCTTGACTATTCCTCATAAATGTTATCTTGGCTTTTCCCCTCTTCCGCCTTAGCCTCCCTATTGTTATTTTCATTTGAGTGGAGACCTTGTTGGCCAATGAGGAGGTGGAAGAGACAGGTCATGTTAGGTTTTTACATAACAGATCAAGATTTTGCATAAAACTTTACCAGCCTATATCTCTGGATCTACTGTTTGCAGTTTTCACTAAAAGTTAATGCGGCTTAGCTTTTTTTTTTTTTTCTAACTCTCATAACTTTCTCACAAAAACCTGGTATTTATTTAACTGTTTTGTTATGTAGGGTATTCATGCACGCTTCCTTCTTGGGAATTCCAGTGGGGAGGATGCCAGCATATTTGCTGATATGGTTAGACCCCTGGCTGAAAATGGACTCAAATTAGCCAAGCGGTAAGATTCCTTCTTGTTTTTCTATATGGCAGAT